>NW_028259154.1:18484848-18787878 GCF_977971745.1 Zootermopsis nevadensis | reverse complement strand
CAACCTTAAGCTATGTCTACACTCGTGCGCTTTTACGTTCGTCAATGGCATGCGTTATAGCGCACGTAACGCATGCGTCTACGCATGTCTGAAGAGAGTTGAACGGCAGCAGTTTTAGCAGCGCATGCCTCATTGCATGTGTTCCCAGCCTGAGTGGGTTTTGGTTCAACACGCCGTGCGTCTCATTCTCAAGATGGCGTCTTCTGAAGAAGAGACTTTGTTGTTTATCGACATTTACAGGTCGTTTCAACTGTTATGGGACCACAACCATCGAGACTACACTAATAAAACAAAACGTAGCGATGCTTTGACTGAGATGAGCAGCAAGTTAAACATCGACGTGAAGAGTGTGAAAAACAAAATAAAATATTTGCGTTCATATTTTTCTAAGGAACGCCAAAAAGTATTTAAAAGAAAAAGTGGTTCGGGCGCTGAAGATAACTACTCCTCCACGTGGTTTGCCTATAAGTCTCTGCTGTTCATTACAGAGTCGATAACACCTAAGGAAAGTAACGAAGCATTGCTGAAACGAATTGCTTGGAAACTTTAAATAAATACATTAAGGACGCAAACGAATCACCGGTAGCTATAAATCTCAGCGTTATAGCTAACTTGATCGCAACAGGTATCACTTCTCTGAAGTGAGTGTTCTTTTTTGCGATTTTCGGCGCCACTATTTCCAAAAGCGTGTTGAAGTTTGCTCTGGACATTCGTGTAAAGTTTCTAAATAGAACCTCTTCATCGACTTCCAAATCCTTCAGAATTCCAAAATTCCGTTTCTTTAAATAATCCTTCATCCATATGTGTCGCCGCCGTTGCTCTTTTCTTTTTCCTGCGATAACTAAATATGCTGCACTTATGCCCATAAGTAAAGTTGCGTCTGCCATGTTCCTCTCTCCTGTTCAGAAGAATTGCCTGACAAATGGCAGCATAGTGTGGACAGCTAGGGGCATGCCTTTGACACATTCAACAAAGGCATGCCCTAAACGAAAGTTGAATTGAAAGTTGAAAATGAAAGCGCACGAGTGTAGACATACCCTTAGGCTAGGTAAATGTAAAAATACCATTTTTGTTTAAGATCTGATTTTATCACAGGTAAAGATGTTAGTAGTGGTCTTCTGAGTTGTGATTCCATGTGGATTTTAGTTGGTTATCAGTGCATCAGAGGAACATTTCACCATAGACAACTACCAGGAACACCATTCTTCTTACTTGTTTGGATATTATTTTGCAATGCTGTGACCAATGGGGTTTATATAGCATAAAATTTAGCCTATATTATTGATTTTATCATCATCCTTTATCAATATAAAGAAATGTTCAGAGAATACTGTAGTGCCTGATATTGTTAGGTATCAATCATAGCATCAATCCATGAAAGTACTGTTCAGGTAGTTGCATTTATTAAACATTTCAAGCTGTAAATCACTTTACAACAGATTTTAGCATTCTTTTTGCCATATGAGACCAGAGACAGGTGCTTATTGTGGGAAACAGAGATAGGGTTTGAATTATGACATTTCTGGTGACAAAACTGCTCTGCGGAAGATTTCATTGTATTTATCCACATCCCAGTTTCTCCAGATTGCATATCACCTTGTTCATTCTAGATACAATGTACCATGAGTTTTTATAAATTGTAAGAAAAATACAAACAAGAAATGCATACAGCATTTTAGTTGGTAGACTCCTAGGATAGAGGCCACTTGGGAGATGTGCGTAAATTAGAGGTAAAGTTTTGCTTTGCCTAAATACTATTCCATGAAGGTGTGTAGTAGGAATGAGGTAAAGAGCCACACATTCTTAGCCTCAGCACTCAGTGAAGGTGAGTCAGCTTTTAAGGTTAAGTGGACTATATAACCAGTCTGGATGTGGTATCAAACTAGAGAAATAGTTTTGTCGATGTGAACTAGCTTCTTGTAATTAAATAACTCAACATAACAGATTTTATTCATAAAACAATCATTAACCATTACTGAATATTTACTTACATTATCTTGAATTAATGATTCCAGTGTTGTGGGAATGTGTAACAGCAGTGTTGAGAGATTATGCATATCGGTAATGTTATCTAAAACTTTGCTATACAGAGCAAAGGTCAGATGTGATAGTAGTGTTATATTTGTAGAGATAAACAGCACTCCTTGAAAGCACTCCATGTGAAGATCACAGTTATAGGTTACTTAGCTTCCATCTAAAATTACAAAATGTATGCCACAACATGGCACATTTTGAAAAATTCCTTTTATTTAATGGTATTTAACAATAAAATTGTGTTTCACCACATTAAAATCTGATTTTAACAGCATAATTTTATGTTTTGTACTTTGATATTCTTGTGTAAATCAAAATTCTTATGCAACTACTCATTCCAGAGATATACAATCAACAAAAATGATATTTTATTTGGTTAATAAATAGAATGTTTCTAATAATACTTTTAATGTAGATTTGTATATATGTGGTGCAAAAAAATTACATATAAAGTTTAAAATCTGTATTCAGTTATGTCTTCATTATATATTTAGTGATGGGGCAGAGAATATGTATTGACAGAAAAATAGTATGTAAATTGCAAGAACTCTGTATTTCTATCAAAGTTTGTAAAAAAGTTACTCATTCTAAGGAATTTAAACCAACCTTTCATTCTTACTGCTAAGGTGCCTTGAAGAGGTTATTCAGAATTTAAAAAGGTTGTTTAATAAAGTTAAGTCCAGTATGGCCATCATGAGTATGGGTTTTAAACATTGATTTTGAATTCAAATGTCACAAGAATTGTTTGCAAACATTTTTTTAGGAAGAGTTTTATTGACTTTCTGGGGGAAAACATACTGATGTTCTGCTGTTTCATGAATAATTATCTCATGGATGAAAGATATTAGGGGTCCTTTAAGGAATATATATTTAGGTACTTCAGTGTGGTATATCTTATTCCTTAATGCAGTGGTGCTCAACCCATGGTCCATCATGTTAATGCCCTAAATTTTAAACAATAATTAGAAATATACTTGTGAGCAACTTCAGCTTTATAAAGAAAATCAAATCAAGAACTGGGATGAGTCTAACTGATGAACACTTTGAGGAATTCACTCACATTGAACAACAGAAATTAAACCTGGTACTGAATGATTACTCTAGTAAAAGCAGTTGTCAGATATCTCACAAATTAATGATTTTGTTAAAATTATTTTGTGAGCCTATTTACAATATTACACCTAATTTAGTGGTATTTAATGAACTGCCATAGCATTTCAATAAATTTCCCACATTTATAATCTTCCAGCCTGTGAGTCGATTGGGAAGGGTGGATGTGGCCCTAGAAAACATTAATTTCTCCCTGCCTTAATGGAATGTTGTGACTGCAGTGATTTGAAGTTGGAAAGCCCTGATGAAATAGGAATAGTGTAGCCACACCTGTTGTCACCAAATCAGACTAAAATTGAATTTTTATTTTTGTGGCATTTGGTTAATGAATATTATAAGACAGAGTTTTGTCAGCACTAATATAATTCCATTCAGTCATATCTATTGTATAATGTCTAGGCTTGATTGTACCATTTCCATAAAGCACAATTGACACTAATGAACCATAAAGTTTTGGGTGTTTTAATTTGATTATTTTGCACTCTGTAATTAGACTATTACAGAAAAGAGACTGTGCAAATTTTAAGTCTGCGAAACAATTTAAACACAAAGGAATAAATAGGATTTGAGGTTCTTAACAGTGACTAGTATAAACATGGCTGTCTTCTAGGTTATAGCAAGATATAATCTGATAGAAGTTTACTGATTTTTCAGAGGTTCTTGCTGCCTTCATCATCAGGGCAAGGAGTAAGCTGTGCATGAGAAATAGGTTTGAGATACATAAAGCAGTCAGTCAAGGCAGTACCTTGGTCAGACCAGTGGGGAAAAAGGTTCCTAGGCCTGGCCAAAAAGGGGAAAAGACATGCAAGAAAGAGACAGGATAAATAAAGGGTCCAGCAGGAAGATAACCAGACATGAGGAAATTTTAGCTAAGATGTTAAGAAAAGGAAATATACAGCAGATAAAATGGGCTAAACAGAGTTTGGAAAGAAGAAATAAGGAATTGGTAGGGGCTGTGTTAGTGTTCTGAAAAGGACATTGTGCTGGCTTAGTGGCCAGATTGGGACAGGGCTGTTGTATTGGGGGTTTTATAAGTTTTTTGAAAGAGTGGACGAGGGGTTTCCATGACTGGCTCAAGGGAAAGCCATCCTCCCTGTTCATATTGTTGGGGTGTAGCTCAATCTCAGTGCCTTCACTCAAAAAGTGGTCCATGTATCTGGACTTTGCGGAGAGGATGGTGGTTTTCTGAAGTTGAGAACGGTGGCCCAGGTTAATGCTGTGTTCGGCCACGGCCGTTCTTTTTCTGGATGCTTCAGACAGATGGAGCAATGTATATATGTTATCTGTGGCAACAGTACTCCTTGACACTGATCAAACTTAACCACACCAGGTCGTCATGCTGTCTTTAGGAATAGTGTAATATTGTGACAAACATGTTACGAAATGTTGAAATTAAGGCTAAGGTTAGAGATTTAGGTGACACTGTGAGTAAAGCTAAGAAATTAAGCAACTCTGAAGGAACGTGGATTAAACAAGATGATATTTTCTTCAGGATACCTCAGGGACGCGGACGGTTGAAACTTCGGACGTTCGAGGTTAGTTGTGTACAGATTCAGTCCTTTTTAATTTTTTTTCATGTACTCCTCTTGATACGATAATGCTTTGCCGAACATGGTGTTGTGTTCCTGGAAGATAACGCGATGGACAAAACCACTTTTGGCTAATATATTTAGTATAATTTGAGGTTATGTGGTTTTAAATTATTGTACGAAACATTTTTGTGTGGTTGTAGTACCAGTAAGGCATCTGTGAAGATTAAAATTAGCGGAAGTTTATCCTCGAGGTTTCAGAACACCACAAAACGCCACAATTGTGATAGTCAGTCTCCAATCCAGGGTTTGAACTGGGGAATCCCAAATACAAAGTAAGGTTTCTAACCAATACACTGTGATGGAACACCAATAAAACCATTACTGGAGGCATTCATTACAGACTATTTCAAGTTTTTAATTTATGGTCTAATAAATCGGGCCCATTATCTTTTGATATGTTCTTTTCCATTTCGAGTAAATGGATCTGATTACATCTTTTGTCTGCTTTACAGGATAGAAGTGCAGAGCTTATATTTTATGACCGGCCTGATAGTGATGGCCCCAAGTTGAGTAAATATGACAAATGCAGTGTTCCAAATGGTTCTCAGATGTCATCAGTACTCAGCTTTGCACTAGGCGTCGAGGGCAGTGTAAAAAAGAAACGACAGCTATTCATGGTTGGACAGACAAGAGTGCATATTGATTATGTTGAAAAGTTGGGAAATTTTATGGAACTTGAAGTTAGTACATATTGTTCAAAATGATAAATCTTATTTTAAGTTTTATATGAAAGATGATTAGCAAGGGGGTTACAGTTATGGCTCATTTGTACTGATGGTATTATAAACACAAAAGTATATTACTGTTTTTAGATTAAATTTATGGACCCAACAGTTTGATATGACATCTACACTTGGTTTTCAATATGTTTTTCATGTACAAATCATCCCTGTAATGTTACTCTTCAAATAAACTTGTAGAACATACTAAAGGAAACTCATGGTTTTTGTATCGGACTACATCACAGCTGTCATTTATTGTTTTACCATTTCTTTCTCTTGTTGGAAAATTACTGCTCCCCTCCTGTTCTTAAGTAGAATCTTGTTTGAAATGTCTTTCTTTGATATTCCACCTTCGAGAAGTGAGAAAATTTCTGTTTTCCAAATTCTCTAAATTACTGCACAGTTGAAGTTTAAACTGGTGCCAAAACTGATAAAAGAGTAAAAAGGAGTTCCTTAGAATGGCTGAATGTTTAACATAATTTTTGTTTTTATAGGTAGTTCTCTCTGAAGATCAGACGTTAGACGAAGGGAAATTAATAGCTCAGTCACTGATGGCTGATTTGGGCGTGAGGAAGGAAGATTTGGTGTCAGGAACATACATGGATCTTCTTTTAAAATAAAGGTTAGGATAAAGTACTCTTTATAAAAAATATATGAATAAGTAGTGTTATTGTTTGTGTATAATGTGGCAAATTGGAAGTGTGAAGTTTTTTGAAATCTCGAGTGAGGAAAAAAATTGCAATTTCTACCATGAAGGCGATGGAAAGTTAAGTATTAAGCATGTTTGAACAATTCCAGTTCCACACTATTCAGATACTTTTTGTGTGTGTGTTTGCTGTGACTGTTGTCATTGATTATCTGTTCCTAAAATAAAATAAACAATATTCTAATGCTGGTAGAGACTTTAAAACAGGCTGCTGGGGTTAACAGTTGAGAAGCCATGCTAGTGCATTGCACACCCAGCTGTACTGCATGTAAGCTGTAGTTTATGGATAATAATGCTTGAATGATTCACAAACCAAACTTTGCTACCTTTCTAAAAATGCAGTAAAGTAAATAAATGAGGTTTAGACCCTAAATAACATTAGCATAGCTGGCATAATATTGCAGTAATTACTAGAAGTAATAGGTTATGATCAGTTGATTAATTCAGTTATAGCAGAATGTTTGAAATATAAAACAGGATCAGAAAAGAAGTCTTAATGTGAGATTTGAGGTTTTTACAGTAGTGGATGTGTCGGTTATGATCTTCTGGATTGTGATGCCCTTATAGTCCTGTAGGTGGTTACCAATATTTTGGAAGAAAAATCACCTCGATCTTCAGGGTTGAAGACAATATGTAATCTTCTTAGTTAGCAACATTCCTTCAAAATGTCAACCATCTACAAGACTACGTGACATGACTTGTAGGCCTTTAAGACTGGATCGACGAATCTGATTTTTCATGTTTGTGGAAAAGATGGATTGATGGGTGAACCTGATACACAGTATGTTTATTTTACTGAAGATGCATAATGTTTTGTTTGTGATATAAAATAAATGTGGGAAAATGGAAACATGTTTCTATTGGCATCATTCTTATCTTGTTCCTAAGATGCGAGTTGTCGGACCAGGCCTCGCATCTGGCCGTTTCTTTCCACGTCTCCTCCTCAGTTTCATTCCATGTTGTTCCTTTCTCATTGTGAAACATTTCCTAATCTTTTGTTTCTCTCTGCCTTCGATGTTTTCCTTTTGTGCTCATATTCAAAACCTTATTTGCAATTCTGCCTTTGAAGATGGCCGTCTTTTGCAATGTTACACCATGCAGTCTGGTAGAAGTTCACCAACGTTTTATAGGTGCTTGCTGCCTTGATCTTCACTCTATATATTTTCATTGCCCCCATCTTGGACTTATTTTCATAATCACACATTTACCTAAATTGAAATTTTTTCCAAAATCTTTACACACTTTGTTCTCTTTGAAATTTCTTCTCGAAGTGCTTTTATTCAGTTTGTTATTATCTGTTCTTCATTTTGATTGGTTCATAAGCTTTGTATCTGTACATATAACTTTGAGTTAACACAAAAAAGTAAAGTTTTTTATGTTGTGTCTGCAGATCATCCTAAATACAAAATATTCTGAATTTTTCATTCCCAAATTCCCCAAAGCTAGAATTTTTCTTGGGAAGCTGATACTCAGTTTGTCAAGATTTCTCCACCTTTTATGGAAACTATCTGTGTTGACTTGAGCCTGCCTTCGGACCCTATTCAGTCGGTTGTATTTACTCTGCACCATTTTAATGTTATCCTCATATTTACACCTAGGTCTCCCAAGCTGTATCTTCTCTAAAAGCTTTCAGTTCCAAATTTTTTTTGCAAGTTTCCCATCTTACTTCCATCTTTTTGACTCCCTCTTTGACTTGTGCTGTTTGTCATATGCTAACAGAGTATCAAATTTGTGCATTAAAACCACTTTTAGGAATTTAGGAACAGATAAAATTAAAATTTCTATTACATTTCAAACTGTTTTCTTAACATAATAAAATAACTTTTGAATTTTTGTTTAATGCACAAATGGATTACAATTCTTGGAATATTTCAGTTAATGTGGACTGTATGTTCCTATGAGCTTCCTGGGTGGATAGCGTTAAAGTGATATGCATTAAGCAAATGGTGGTTGTGTGATGTTCAAGTATCACATGGCTTGAGTGAATAGATATTAGGATGTCCGCAGGTCTGTTCTGGCTATTGTAGTGTAGTCAGGGCTTTTTGTAGGGACCCATAGTGGACCAGTAATGGTCTCAGTGCCTGGGGCGACTGGAGTTGTCCCCCTAGATCAGTACCAGTACCAATAATAAACTATCGCGGACTCAAATGTGTTAATAAATAGAGGTTACATAAGATCAATTGTAATCCTAATTTCAGAAAGCTTATCATTTTCATTCTGAAACGAATATAAATGTTCATTTTACAGCAAATGACGACTTCGTGGATTCTGTATGCGTGCGTCTTCCATTCTCGTTCTCTTCTGCCTCATTGTTTAGTTGTGTGTGGCTGTAATGTTCTAGGGCTTGTATTCGGGAGGCATTCTCCTTAAATCTCGACCGAGTATCGGCTATCCAGATTGAAATTGTTCGTGGTTACCCTCAGACATAATTTATAATTGAGTGGGAGAGTGTAGCTTATTCTAATTTCAATTGCAACAATCAATCTCCAATTGCAATGTTCTGTTTCTGTCCAGTTTTGCCTACCGGCGGTATCAGGTTTCATGTGTCCGCGGCTTTTAATCGTGTAAGCACACAAACAAAACTTTCGGTGGCTTCCACACTGAGAGATCCACATCTGCAAATTTCTGTGTTGCGTTGCGTCTTTCTGTGACACTTTTTATGTTATAACCCACTTTTGTACGCATTTATTGTGTCTGGCGAAGGAACATGCAACATAGGCTCTGATGAGTGTTAGTATACTGCGTTCCAGCGTTTTTGGCCGCTGAACTTTCGTGAATTGGAACCTTGGAGCGAGACAGTTACCAGACGTTTGCTGGAAGGGATGACAGCAGGCCTCGTACAGTACACTCCAAATAAAATATCACCACTTTATATAACACAGGAAAGTCGATTTCACTACACTGTACATCACTAGAAAATTAACACTGCAGAGAGTATTCGATAATTTTACCTTTTTCACAACTCTTCGGTCCTCTTACAATTCTTCCACTCCTCGCAGACCATCGCTTTCTGGCATCACTCGATTCATCACTGCCGCTGCTGCTGTTCACTCCATTATCTTCAATTATAATACGTTCAATAGCGTCTTCGATTATGCCTTCTTGCTCGTAATAAATTTGTTCTAGTTTTCCCACATGCTGACATACATTATCCCATTCCTCTTGGCCAATTTCTTCGAATCTCTGGCTACATACCTGGTCGACGTCCTTAATTTTTAGATATTTTTCTTGCTTGCAACACTTTATTTTACATCTGCCGAAATAAATTGAATGGGGTTTAAATCGGGATCGTACGGCGGAAGTCTCATCACAGTACATTCTTTGTCTGCTAAAATCTGATCAATCACATAATATTTGTGCTTTGACTTGTTTAATTTGATTAAATCGTACAGTCGAGCTTACAACACGTTGTCACAAAATGGGATATTTCTTTCCAATAGCCAGGCTTTCATTTCGTCGTCCTTTGATTAAGACGTCGGTAGTTTGTCTGAGTGCTGTGATAAGTGGCGTTATGAATGGCCAGAAAGGAGATTGAAACGAACAGGTGGCATGTTTTTAAGACAGCACAGTCACAAGACAACAATATCAGGCTTCCACACAGCTGCACTGACACAGACTGTACTGACCGACGGAAACTCGTTCCTTCCTTCATTGAGTGGTCCGCATATTGGGCTCTCCCTACAAGTTCAGTCGCCATAATCGGTGAATCCAGTTCTAGTGCCCGCAGTTCCCTTAACCACATTTCCCATACGGCCTCTGGTCTTGCCAACCGCGATGATTTTCACGAATGCAACTTCCGCTGTTGTCGAGGGATTGCTGAACACACATTTTTCAAACGAGTTATATGTATGGTTTTGTGTAACTCATTGGTCTTGTTATTTGTTGCGGCTGAGTGTCTGATATTGAAAGCTGCCACATTACAGGTACCTCAGACCGACTGCACAGTCATGCATTATTCGCCCCTTATACGCGTTTAAATGTATTGAAAAACGTTTGAAATCAGAGTGTAGATTTTAGTAAGATTTTTTCCTATGTTACATGTCATGTTGGCCCTGCATACCAATATTTTGTTCGATAAGCCGTTAATGTTGTGACCTTCGCATCCTTCATCAGGGCCGAAATGAGTTCCGTTCGATTTGATATTTGTGTTAGGCAGGGTTGCATTAAACCACTTGGTCTCAGTCCAGGGGCACATGCGGCCTGCTGGTATGTTGTGTGTTTGTGTTTACTAAAAAAAGTTACCTGATGTCAGAAAGCACATTTTGTTATTGTTGTAAGCATTTGGAAGTATTGTGGCACTTTTTACTCATGATAATTATGAAGGGATACTGGATACTGGGAACGACCCGTTCTTCAAGTGCCTGAGCACTGCGGGGCCCAACCTTTCGTTGCCTTGATCTATAGACATTCGATAGGACTCTTTGGATGAGGGATCGGCCGTCGCAAGGCCTATACCTGTACACAGGACAGCACAACACAGAAAAAAGCGGAAAAACATCCATGGCTTGAGTGGGATTCGAACCCACGGTCCCAGCGACCAAGCGGTACAAGGCCCACGCCTCAGACCGCACGGCCGCCCTAATTATGAAGGGATGAGTGAGAATCAGTAGAAATCAAACGAGATATTAAACGATTGTTCAAGAAGATGTGTCTCTCTATCTCATTACTAGCTTCGTACGACGGTATCATTGAAGGACAAGATCGTAATTTAACAAGGCTTATGAATAATTACTCTGTATTACGTGTTGGTTGGTTGTACTTTGTATCTTGCTAGCGTGTCGCTGTTCCTCCTTTCTTTTGATTTACTTCAGTTGCTTTAAATGTAACTGGATTTCCTTAACACTGATGGAAATACATGAGTTATTATTTTTCGGAAAATGTTTAAGAATTAGGCTTATGTAACATTTAATAATTTATCTTCACGTAATTTAATGTTGCGATGCCGGAATATAACAAAAGGAAAACGCTGTACAATATATTTCATCTTATTCATATCAGGATTCCAATTCTGTTTTATATTTTTCGTAGTTAAAACAAGCAATTAACTAATTCTCTGGCAGAATCTAAAAACTGCAGTGTTCGAGAAACGCTGCAATGCATCTCAGCTTATTTTTTACTAATTTCGTATCTTGATCATATTATTTAGATTCGTACTTCTACGATCTGATCATATTATAGTGAATTTTTCGTTAATTCTTCATTTTAAAGTGAACCGATATTCATGCAAAATAAATTCCTATTTATTTTCACGTTTACAATTTATTTCCTTGATTAAATTAAACAGTAGGCTCTATCGATTATTTCGGCTCCTTGTACTCAAGAGTTTAGGAACCGGGGTAGCTCATGCAGTGTGACTGACTGCGGGCTGGACGACCGAGGTTAGATCTCCGACAGGATATTTCCTCTAACCTCTGCGTCCAGACCGGCTCTGGGGCTTACCTTGTGTACAGGGGTCCTTTCCCAGGGGTAAAGCGCGGTTGGGGCGTGACGCTGACCACTCACCCCTATCTAGTGCCGAGGTTAAGAATGAGTAGAAGGTGTATCACCTCTTCCCCAAATGCCTACATGGTGTATAGTGGGACAGCTTTAGTTTTTTTCTACTCAGAGTTCATTGCCTTACACATGTTCCACCAACTTCTGCGAAAATACACGTTTTCTGTACGTTTTCCTCGAAGAAACTGCAGCTGTTTAGAATACAACTTATCATACAAGGAAATAAGTTTGCAATATAGGTTCTCTGCAATGCTGAGTGCCCTTCAGTTATATCCTGAGCATGTACTTTTCTACAATATTCTGTCTTCTGCAGTCGCCCAGGAAACAAACGCCACGCAACAGCCCTTGTTAAGAAGCTCGGCCGGTCAAGATATTCCTCGTCTGTTATTGAACCGCAAGGTTTGTTACTGTGTTAATAAAATCCCGCTACCGGTCCATGTCTCGAGCCAAATTAATCCAATCCACTCTCTCCAACCGTGTTTTCCTAAGATACATTTTAATATTATCATCCCATCTACGTCTAACAAAATGTTGAACATGTTTCTTATCTCCCCATACGCCCTACATGTCCCGCCATATTATACATTTTCTAGCATGATGATTGTTTTCGGCGGGTGGCTCCCCACTCAACCCCTAAACTGGAGGACGACCCCTTGTTGGCTGTCCGAGACTGTTTATTCAGTGTTTTTGTAGCTGATTTCCAACTCCATTTGCAAACCTAACGGACCCACTAAAAATGACTGACCCAGTGGCCGATTTTTCAGAATAGTGATAAAGTTTCTGGTTGCATAAAAAAATGCAATTTCTTAAATACCGACTCGGGGGATATTGTTAGTACTTGTCATACAACTGTTTTATGAGTACTTATAGAAAATTGATCACTGACTGATAATTTAATAATGTTTAATCCTGGATATTATAGGCTTAGTGGTAGACTTATCGTGACCACTTTTTGCTTTCTATTTTACTTCGACCATAGGAATCTGACTTTTAGTGACTCACTACTAGAAAAACAAGGATCGTGTTCCATCTTCACAGTCACTTTTAGAATGGGTGAGTGATTGATTTTTATGCATTCTGTGCGCAAAGTTTATAAATGGAAGGAATCATGGATTTTCCATCCCGATACCTCGTCTTCCCATCTGAATCGCCCCCCAGTCCCACACACATTGGCCTGTCCATGTCTGTATGCATGTATGTTGTATGTTTCTTTTCCTTTGAAGAGTGGGGCCATTGTTGGAACACATTGTTGTGCGACAGTGACTTCGGATCGGAAAAGTTTAAAAATGATCAAAGTCCGAACAATGACTTCGAATCATCACCATATTTCTGATCAACAATTCAGACATGAGAGCGGTTGGGTAAGACGAAAATAAGTTGAAATTTACTTGTATACCTTAAACCTATAATATTGTGATTTTGTATGTGTCGTTGTTGAAGAAAACTGCAAATGAAATAACTGAAATTAGAATATTTTCGTATTTGAGCATTTTACGGCTGTCAAAATGCCTCCTGCTTGGTCCTCGCGGAGTATAGTGTGAGTAGTTGCCGACATAACGGAGTAATATCGCATCCACCTAAAGGGGGGAAGACCACAATCCACATATAGATGGCTGTATTCTTTGTTGTTGCACCACGTAGTCTGGTATATTACCGACGTTTCAGAGGTTGTTGCTGCCTCCATCATCAGGGCGGTTGTATCTCTTGTCCTGATGGTGGAGGCAGCAAGGACCTCTGAAACGACGGTAATGTTCTACCAGACTACATGGCGCAACAACCCAGAAGACGGACATCTTCGAATTCACCGCCGTGAAAACCTCAAATCCTGCAAAATCCACATAATCAGACTTTGCTTATTCTTGTGTATCGTTTTAAGAGAACAAAAAGTAACTTAACTCCGTGGTTGTGAAGGTGAATAGTTAAATCATGAGGCGGATTTTGTCTAGGAGTACAGAATGTGCAAAATGTGTATTTGTAGAGATTTTCGATACATATATGAAAGTTTGCAAAAAAAAATGCAAAAGATGCCCGCGATTGTGTTGTTCCACAAAGACAAAAATGTGTACATAGCTGTGCAAACGTTATAACGGAACGGAACCGAAAACTCTACGGGGTCAATTTGAAGGTAAGTAGTTATCAGTTGGAGACATTTCCATTTAACGCAGTGCATCTTAACCTCTGGATATGGGTTGTGACCCTATTAGCAGTCATGTTACCACCTCGCAGTCCCTTCTTTTCGTTGCTATAGCATCACAGTTTAGAAACTGCAGTTCTTTGTATGTTGGGTCAAATATACTGGGACAAGGTATTGGCTGTAGTAGCATTGCCCGCAGGTTTAACGCTGCTAATACCCAAGCTAGCCATTGTACATGGCACTCGGTCAGTCCCATCTTCACAACCCATCTCCACGTGATCCACCTTAATATTATCCTCGTGTCTCATTTTCTCGGATTTGAAGCTGACGTTTTCTAAAAGTTGTCCCCTGCCCAGCAGCATTGTGCACGGGAAAACATTTTTTCCGCCACATTAGTCACAAAATCAACTTATCGTGGCCTCCTTTATTTTACTGGTCTATAATACTGTGTCACTTGTATAAATCGCGTTGTATAATTTCCTCAATTTCCGATTTACTTAGTCCGTCTTAAGACCAAAGATTTTTCTGAGCGCTTAGTTTTCGCACGCTTGTATGTTCTCTTCGCCGAGAAACAGCAATTCTGTTGGCGCACATGTGCAGTTTTATAATCAGGCTATCCTGTTATAAACTTCCTTGTTAGTGTATGAAGTTTCAGTATTAAAAAACGTTTTACGTTACGAAGGAAATATTACAATTATATTCGTTATTCATCCTCGTCTTCATTGCCTTAAATGTGTCAGTTCAAATAATTAGCATTACTTGTAGCTTCGCCACTAACAACTGCATATTTAAAGCTGTACTATCCCTAAAAGAATAATTCCAGTGATTCCAATTCCAAACAGGCATTTCTTTCTGTTATTGGGCGAATTAATTAATTTCGGCCCATATGCTACTGATTAAGTTCTCAATTATGATGTCTGTCTAAGCATCTCATGGCACTTACTCTGGGTTTAATTCCAGTAGGTATACGTACTTCCCATCTACGAAGAACGCGTTATTGCAAGGCTAACCTCCTCCGAATACTTAACATTAAATGTATATTTTTAGTGCGTTCTAGTTTATTTTGTGATTCTGATAGAACTATTACTTCAGTACCTCATCTACTTAATCATCTGTCCATATTATTCTTTGTTATGTCGTGGTTTACAATTACTGCTGTTGCGTTTTGAAGAAAACTAAGACAGTGCAAATCGCACTTGTGATTATATGGTCTATATGCAAATTCTTTGTAAATAGAATGAAAGCGTTGTGTTCTTCCAAACAATTGTAACCACTTACAAGAATAAATGATTAGTCACAGCCATTAGGATCGCAATCCACATCCTTACCGCCGTCAGGACCTCAAATCTCAGATGCATGGAACATATTTCATGTCAACTAATTAACTATGTGTTGCCTTTCTTTCTTATTAGGCCTTCTGGCCTCTTCCAGGTCATATTGAGACTATGAATCTGTTTAGGTACGCGACATGATCGTTGGTTGAGATCAGTCGATCGCACGGTCTGCGATCAAACTTCCATTCCTCGTGTAGGCGGTCATTTCCAGTGTGATCCTCACACCTAGCGCGCGGTATTACCCTAAAATTACTGATTTGCCGTTATTAATGCCCTCTTATTTCACTAATAAAAACTAGTTAGATTTATTGGTCTAAGGTCAGTTCCCTGGTACAGGACTTTCATTCAGCAGTCTCGACGGGTCGAGACTAAGTCCTTTGATTGTCTCAAATGGATCTATTGTACCAGTCACTAATGGCTGGGGTCGGTTATACATGTGATGGAGAGTCGGTGGAATGTTTGCTGGTGGGTAGAACCAAAAACCTGCCCCACTATCAGATTTTCCAACATTTAAAATGAATTACTTTCACTGCAGACCTGCTCTTCAACTTCCACAATTGAATCCACTCCTGACTGTGGTAAATCCCATATATCTGAGGTCCATATCATTATGTTGTGATGTATATTTGTGTTTCCAAGTCAGTATCTTCCATAAGGTTTGCGAATCAGCTTCCTGATTTTGCCACTTCGTCAGTTTGTAATGAAATGAGAATGAATCTCGAAATATGCTTTTATGCATGACCAGGGCCGGCCCTAGGATACCACGAATCGTGGTGGTGACCACCGGCCCCGCGTCGAGCAGCGCCCCAAAGTAAATGTATATTAGTGCGGTGTAGATATTACGTATTTAAGAATATTTCTACAAAAATATCTGAAAAACACTAACGTAAGAGACAAGAGTCCCTTTTTGTGTCAAAGGAAGGTGGTTTAGTTTTTTCTGTCTGTATATCTTAACATTAAGATTTTCATTAGCTTTACGTTCATAATGAGATTTATAATTTCTGGACAACTCAACAGTATACATAACGTATATGTGTCCACATTTTATGCTACAGCGTAAACCACCATTATAATACCTTTCATGGTTTCAGCGTAACGATTTTAGGCTCAGTGGATGCTAATTATACCACCTGTATCAGTAACTGTTTACTTTTTCCACAGAGTATTTACGGATTTCGTATGATTCTCAGAAAAAAGCGATTATTTCCCTAAACAACATTATTTGGTCTTTGTAATGGATGCGTGCTTATTCTGCACAAATGGTCAACAGTTTTTGTACCCTTCATGTATTTTGTAAATCATAGTGATAAATTGATTTTTTTTGCTAATTATCATTCCAAATTACTATATGTCTGCGTGGTTATAATCGGTCACGAGTTATTCACATATGTGAGGTGCGGGTTTCGAAACGTGCGTGATTCATAATTTCTATTCTTTTTATATTGGCCTGTGTTACCATGAAACAGTAGGAGCTCTAGACTTCCTGATCGTCTGATCCTATATTCAAAGTATCCTCCTGCTATCTCGAAATTATGTTTTTGTCGTGCACTCGTTTTCAGATATTTGGAATTTACCATATTTTTTTAAGAATATGTTAGCTATATTTCACCCATGCATTATCAGGACGAGCCAATATTTTTTTAATATTGAGGCTGTACCTCAGGATTTGATTGGTGCTCCACAACAAGGGTGTAATCTTAAGTTATCATACAGCGGCCGAAATTATATCATTATCTCAGACAAAATGGCGGTTAAGTTCGTGTTTGTTTGCCTCTCAGTAAAGGTGAAAACATCTATGAACTGTTTTCTATACCAAAAATAAAACTGCAAAGACTGTGCTAAGTGGGATTATATTTTAAGCATTTTAAGCGATTGCATATAATCTATCAACTGCGGCATCGTATTCAGTTAGTTACTCATTTGCTAATTATGATGTTACGGAGAGGAGATAGGCCAAATTTGATCATGACAAGTACAAATAATCTGTCCAGAGAATATGATACTTTTTCCTCCTACCTCGTGCATCCTGATTGGTGGAGTCGTTATCTTTTAACCACTTATCCGTCTCTTTCCTTCGTGTCTGTCTTCGTCTACGTATGTCGTATTTGAATAAACGATGGGTAATCCTATTATATTACTTTTTGCTTTTCCACGCCCTGTAACATACCCCCTCCCCCTTACCATAATACTTGTTCCTTATTCAGTACGAAATGAAGCTTGGAGTTTCAGCATAACCCTTCCAGTGTTCATTGGTTAACAAGTAATTACATTTCGAAGTTTGTCCAGCCTTCTGTTGAATTTCGACATTTGTTTTCACATACAATATGCAGCAAGTTTCCAGCGGTTATCTTTGGCATGGAGACGTAGGAAGAGGTTAGTTTTAGTTTAATTAATTATCTAGCTTCTTGTACTCTTTCTCTACAAGAAATAGTTGCTTTGAAATTCGTTCTATAGTGGAACAGAATTCTGACCGAGTAGCTGTATTCTTAATGTGTGACGTAATTTACATTTAGAGTGTGTTTACAACAGAATCACATATAGGTCTCTGAGAAATCAATTCTATACTTATATTGTTTATGTAATTATATTACATATCAGAAATACGGCCTGTATGAAAAGTACAATTATTACTGTTGATTTTCTAAAGAAATTCAACCATCTACTCGCTCAGTTTGTTAACTCGAAGGCTCGTCATGGCCGATAATTAACTACAACTAGAGTAACGCTCTGTCCTGCCAAGACGCCTGTTTCACGTTCTGAGGGTATCATGAACACAATTAATAATGCAGCTAGGTATTTGTGCTTCGTATACAGTCCGGGATAAAATGAGGTCTAAAATAATATTGTCTTCCGTTACTCGTTATGTAATAGCGTACTGACCTACATTGCCTTTTGTACTATTTGATTACTGGTATTTTAATTGACAGCTGTGTAGGTAATGCAGGATTGAAAGGGAGAGTGATTATGAATGACGAATTCGGAATGATGTGAAAGCCATCGTGGAATAGAAAATGTTCTGTATAACCATTTGATTGGGAAGGACTGAGGAAAACCACAAATCTCAGGATACTTATGTAGACCAAGAAATTTAGGTCATTAAAGCTATGATTTATCGACAGCAGATTTTATATAGCATAGGCTGTGTCAACTGAAAACACGCACAGAGTTGATATGCAGCATATATATACCTTCATATGTAACTAACTGTCTGGAGAAGAAACCTTCTTGAGAAACTGATAAATAAATTCTTCGCCTTTTGTGGATCCCAAAGGTTCATTACCGTGTTTACATTGGTCTCTGTCCTCAGCCAGTTGAATCCAATACAACCCCGCACAGCCTGCTTTATTTAAGTCCATGTTCATATTGTCCTCCCATCTGTCTGTGCTTCGCCGAAGCAGACTCTTCCCTTCAGGTCTTTTGACTAAAGTTTTGTCCGAATTTATTTTTCCTCAATGCGTGTTACATCCCATTCCATCTTCCTGCATTTGGTTACCCTAATACAGTAAAACCCCTCTAGTTGGACACCCCTATATCCTGGACACCCCTCTATATTGGAAACTTTTAATTGGAACCGGCGAATATCCTATAATTTTACATATCCACAATAGCCTATATCTTGGACACCCCTTTATCCTGGAACTTGGTCACCCCTTTTGTTGTAAGTTGGACAGGTGCATGCATTCACTTAGCTTCAAGGCTTTTATGGGAAACGTTTACAGTTAGTATTTTGTTGTTTTGAATTTCTGACTGATGAATGCCTTCTACCTGAGGATTAGCTTATGGTTGAGGGTGTGAGACATTGAACACATCATTGGAATCCAGTGAAAGTGTATAGTTATTCTTTTGTTGAACCCCTCACTGGAGTTTTAACTTTGTCAGTACAGTGCTTGCAACTGAGTTAAACAGTGTTAATAGAAATTGGAAAGGTATGCTTTCCCTCATAGTCAACCAGGAATGGTTTAAACTTTATTCCGATTGCTACGAAAATTAGAAAGGGAATGGACAAATTCCAAGATAAAAGCAAAAGGCAGTGTCTTGTGACGAAATTTTTACAAGAAATAAGTGACATCATATGTTGAGCTAATGCCGTAAGTACAATTAAAAAAATACATTCTGAACATTGCAACCATGAGAGTGGGTTTCAAAAGATTATTATTATTGTCATTAATTCTTAATTTGAGCAAGCCTACAGTAGTTAGATTATGTAAGTAACTAGATTACATTGTCGATAAACGTAAAGTATTGGTGCCCTTCCCTTTGAACTTATCCAGGCAAGTTTAATTTAGTGAAAACAAAATTTGTAAAAATTTAATTTACCCTTTTGATTTTTGTTATCAGTAATTCCCTTTTTGGGGGGGGGGAAGGGCTCCATAATACTCTACAATTACCACATTGTCATTACACCACAATTTGAAAAGATGCTTTTCCCCTTTCCCTCTATCCTGGACACCTCTGTAAGTTGGACACATTATCGTGGAACGGCAAGTGTCCAAGTTAGAGAGGTTTTACTGTAATATCTGCTGAAGAGTACAACAAATGAATATTCTCATTATGCACATTTCTCCATCCTCCTCTTGGGTTCTGAAACCATTTGGGAGAACTGGTCGACCATGGGAAGATTATCTTAATTCGCAACTCAGATAGATAAGTTGTGGTGTTCACAGTTGTCACAATGTGGACATTGTTCTGCTTGGTCATAACGCCAGCTGCTCCGTCAAAGTTATGATGATTAAAATGGCTCACGATGAGATCCACTAGCGGGCTTTTGTGAACATGCTGATGAACCTTTGTATTCCGTAAAAGTACGACATTTATTGACCGGCAGAAGACATACATGCTGGACAATGTACAATGTTGTTTGTTACTTAATATTCACAGAATAGGTTCACTACTGTATTTGTGTTATCGACACTGATTTCAATTGAGATTTGTAATGGTAGGCAATAACAAAGTTAACCAAGCAAATAAGACTAAATATTTTTATACCAGTCTTACAATTATGATACCACAATCTTTATTTATTGCAAATAAATAACCTTCTTCCCGTTTACTCCGTGTCACAGAGCCTCAAAAGGGGGGGGGGAATAAAATGGGGTATGAAAATATGTAGAATATGGGTAACGCTTTTTACACTGTTGTTTCAGTCACCAAGGTCTTTGGTTCCGACTTTTCACTCCAGAGGTCCAGATTCAATGCCAAGGTCCGGTGGATACTTCGGTTGTCAACTGTCATTCAATTTCATCAACACTTACCTTCATATATCACCGCCGTTGATGATGCGATAGGTCGAAACAAGCAGCACATTACCCCAACTCCATCTTTATTTAGTAGGATTTGAGGGTCTCATGGGGGCGAGATGACTGTCTTACGGGTTTTGACGCCGTGTGGTCTAGTAGAAGTTTACCGACGTTTTATAGGTCTTTGCTACTTCTATCTTCGCCCTGATGATGGAGGCCCTGAGTATGGAGGCAACAAGGACCTCTGAAATGTTGGAAAAACTTCTACCAGACTACACGGCGCTACAACCGAGAAGACAACCATCTTCGTCTTCATTGTGAACAAAATTCCTGTATTGACATATCTTAAACTAATATTTTATAGGACATCGCTCAAATCTTGCCCGGAGAACGGCTGTTCGGACTGAAGGTTTCTGTAGTTTTCTTCAGTCCCTCCAGGATTGTACTTTAAATTAGGCCGTTACCGTCACTTCCGTATTCTTTTGAATTCATTAATCGTGCTATCGCCAGACACTTTACATTCCGAGGTACTGACAGTGACGTGAAATATACCACCAACAGAACTTCATAAGAATGAATGTTTTAACTTAACATTGATTCTTTGTGGACTGGATTCATCTGAGTCAGTACAAGGTCCACAGGTGGACTCTTTTGAGTATTGTAATGAATCTCCGGGTTCCATAAAAGCTGGAAATTTCTTGAGAAGTCGAGTGACTTCTCCAAAAAGACTGATCAGCTGGGAAATTTATAAGTGGTAATTGCGGATTTAAATTCTGTCCAGTTTAATTATGTGTCTGGGCATGCTTTCGAAAAAAGAGGCATTGGTCATTGAGTAAAAGTTACAAATTGTGTCTTAGTTCATTTTCATTGCCATCAATATGCTCCTCTCCGTAAGTCAGACAATTCTTGTAATGGGCAAATTTACAAATTTTAGTATTTAAATTTCCAGTAATTATAAAGTTATCTATTTTTGTTTGTAATTACCTCTGCTTATAGCGATCATGAAATTTTACAATCTCTTTAAAACTACATCAGGTATATGGCATATTGCCATTATCAATTAATAACGACCGGTTTACTTTAATAATACATGTGTGTAGGCCTACATAATGTGTATGACAAACGACAGTAAAGCATTTTAGAATGTAGAGCAACTACACAAACAAGTACCAGTATGGTAATAACTTATACCACTGTCAACAATATATGAGAAATTATTTTCATACTTCATCAACTTTCCATGTAAAGGTTTAGAACGGACGGACGAACGAACGAAGATGTCCTGTTTATCCCATAATTGAACGTATTGATTAATCATTGTGTATTGCAAGGCTTTACTACTTATATAGCTATATACGAATTTTAAAAATATGTACAGAAAAATAGACGTCGATGCGAATATTTCCTAGCGGCTGGGGACGGAGTACGTGCCCGCCTCACGAACTAATGCAAATGCGCTCCTCAGAACAACACGGACGCTGCTTTATCACGCATCACGGGAAAGGAGAATAATGAACGCGTGATTTTTGTCACATGACAGTGTGTTGAAACTGAACCTCCTTAAGAGTCATGTGATTTTCGATTTACGTAATGGTCGATTGTGGTTTTCTGAGTTGTGACGCTTTTGAGTCATTTAGGTAGTTTACAACGTTTCGGAAGAATGTTTGGGCTTTGTACCACCTACAAGATGACATGAAATTTTAAATAAATTATACAACTTTCAACAAAAAAGTATAAAATCAAGTGATAACAGTAAGGGTCGTCATACAGTGGTCTGTACATTGTATCTACAATGATCCAACCCATCCAGCAATTAAAAATTTGTATCAACTAATACTTTTGTATTACCTAAATACCAACAGAGTTCAGGGGGCGGACGTAGTGGAAAACATTGAAATGGAACAGCTGATACCGTCATTATTGTTCTCCTGAAATGAAGCGTTTTATGAAATATTTTTTATTTTATGTTATATTCGTTTCTAATTACGTACATGTGTTTGTGCCACATCTGTAAATATATATTTGTAGCCTATTTATAATGTGATCTAATGTGTGAGCTAAAAATGGAGGGACACTTGCAAGGAAGGGTGAGAAGGGCCGAAGACACTGAGGTACGGAAGGGATGACAAAGATATACCGGAGAAGGAAGGAGATAAAATAAATGAAGAAAGAGTGTGATGGATAAAAGTATGAAATAAGCCAATCTCCGTTGAATTGTAACGAGGTAATATTTGTTGAAGAGTACAAATTATGGGGTTACTCGTTGTTATATCCTCTCCGACTTCCTGCCACTTTGTCCCTCTTAAGTCCAAATATTTGTCTCATCGCCCTGTTTTCAAATATCCTTGTTACGTTAAAGTACTTGGAGTTCCCCTCTGTCTGCAACTTAAGGACACGCCATGCCGTGGCGATGACAAAGACCCACCTAAAATAGACAGCCTTGGTTTTTTTAAGGAAAATATATTTTAATAACTATTTTATGGAAACGGTTTGCGATTTTAAGAAAGAACACGGAAACCGGCTAGAACTTGCCCATCTGTTTGTTCGTTGAAAGTGACTGAACTGATTACGCATGCATATTTACAATTGATTGCAGCTCTGGTTTCTGGAAATCCTGCAGGAAAATAGAACACATTTTATTTGCCAGGGATATTTTTGTCTTATTTGAGACTATATCTGCACATGTGTCAGTGCTACTGCTGAATTAATTAATGCTGAAGGAACAGGTTTAATTTGCCTTGTTTTTGATCGTCTCGTGTCGACCACATTTTCTCTTTCACCAAACCATTGTCTTTAAATATTTTTTATGCAAGGTTTAAGGTAAAATGAAAAATTGTGGTCCCTTCTAGTGAGATATAAAATATTAATTCAAAACATCTGTGATGGAATAATGAAACATCCCTGAGAACAAACCACCTGCAGAGAAATCTTCTCGGGCGACAAGTCGCGTCTGTATGGAGTGAATTTTCAACGTTTTGGACATTGTCCCTGTCGCCGTCATATTCAGTCCCTGATGATAGAGGCACAGACATTCTCCGAAACGTTTCAAATTGTTTCACACTGGCATGACTGATCGCCCGAGAAGACATTATTGCATTCAGTCGTCGAGAAGGCTTCAAATCAAGATATTTCAGGAATAGTTTGAGTGTGTATCGACTAGTTAAGGGAAACTTGGTACCAGATGTTACTAATTAGTTGTTATCCCTTTTCACTTGCAGGTATTCTGGAATTAATTACTTTATTAGATCTGTTATTCTGTAACTCCGCACTCCCCCCTCCCCTTCATCACCATTTATGTAAGGAACTTTAGAGAGAACGCTGATGTAAAACAATACGCAAAGATTATCAAAGGCGGACAACTGTATTGGACTATCTGGACGACCTGCGAATGAAGCCAGAGGTCTAATTGTATATTCCTACCACTTTAATGGAATGTCATACAATTTCATATCTTTCATTACACAAACTGGTGGAGGGAGAGCAAGTCTTTTAGCAGAAGTGGTTAGTTCGCTTCTTGTTGAGTGCATTGTAACGACAACTACAGTGGTCTGGCGTTCCCCTTTGCGTCATTTCGATGGCCAAGAGGTCACGACCGAAGACTGATTCACCATGCTAATCTCTATAAATGTGCGGGCTTGTGTGGAGGGTATCACATTGTATAGTACCTTCCCATCGCTAGTTCGACGTCAGTTTTTACTGTTCTTAGGCATGAAATGTGTTTGTAGCCAGAATGTCTGTTGAGGTTGTGATTGACAAAAGATCCACAACGTGTTATAAAATAGCTTCTTTATTTTATTTATTTACATGCTTCACTCATTTTATTTGGAATTGCTTAAATCACCCATCTTCAATTAAGTTATAATATTGGTGAAAATCGATGACGCCGATGTTTAAAGTACTACACCCGCATTTAGCTGCAAGAACTGAGGAAAGTTGCAGGAACAAGTTAGGAAATGGACGTGTAGGACAGCAGTTTTGGAGCGTTCGCTAGAATTTGACCTTCGCGAATGATGCCAGTGACAACAGAGGTTTCTGGGTGCCTGGGGATTTCCCAGGTAACCATGGTAGCCTTGGGATTCCCCACCTAGCCAATACCTCGCGCTAAACTACATATAAATATTTATGCAAAGTGCCTGTCATTGTTGCCCGATATTAATCACAACTGACATGTGTAGAAACATTTTATTAGAAGTTCCCAGTATCAAATTTAATGAAAATCCCTTCAGCGCTTCTCCGTTTCTTACAGGCAGGTCGAAGTTAATAGGCGCATTTTGCAACTGCTTCCCACCCCCCGATCTCCGGACTGAGTAGCATTTCCGGCATCTCCAGGTGCTAGCCACTCAAACGCGATGTTCCGTACTGGAATGGTCGACTCTTGTTCAACATTTCTGTATTAAGTTCAAAAGTTATTTAACGTCAATGGCGAGACATAATGGTGGACACTATAGTGTGCATTACTTAGTAAGTGTATTTCATTCCGGTAACCCGGTGTTCGCCTGGCGGGTCACAGCGTGTGTCGGTTGTTGATAGTGCGATTATGAACAGGTTAAAAACCGGGGTGACGAGCTATCATTTCCTTCTGTCGGTGCAGGTAGCCCTGTACCTTGGTGGCAGTTCCAACTGTTGTGGAGGAAACACGCTCTGGAAATCTTCTTTTGTTTCTTAACTGGCTAATGACCACGGCGTACAGATCGATTCTGGGGCACTTTCTGTTCTTATTCAACGGGTGTCAGTGGTACAGAGACCGAAACGCGAAGCTGACCACTCATCGCAATATCGCGTAGCGCTCATAAACAATGATAATTTCTTTCTCAAGATATTTCTTCACATTGTAACAACTCTGTCTGAGTCTGGGTGTTGTTTGTATTACTATGTTCCTCGTGGTATTTATTCATTTAGTTTTTCAACAATTTAACTTGTTCTTGGAAAATCTTCTGCTTATTCGGAGTCAAGAGGGATTTTAATTGATAGAAAGTGGCAGTGGAGTGTGTTCTTCCGCACATTGTTCTCAAATCGACCCACTGTGCCAGTCCCTGAAGATGATGAGTGAATTGTTGCTAGTGGAATGATGATTGGCAATTTAAAATCGAAGTAGCTACTTGGAAAAGAATTTATCTACCACATGAATTGTCCTTGAATTGAATCCTGGCCTCCGCGCCAAGAGCATGGCCTGTAGTTTCATTTTTTCTAAACTTTTCTCTGGGTTGGATCCAAAAAGGGTTGACAGACGGACAGAAACACAATGCATCCATGTAAAGCATTATAGGTTTTTCTTAAGAAACTCATAGCAGTTTTATTTCGTGGTTCTAAAATGTGGTGACAGTAGTGTGTTAAGTATTCTAAAGAATATTTTTACGCATTATAATTTTTTATGTTTTAAAACGTAAAACACATAATAAATAATGTCCAAAGGAGATGGTCCATGACTTCAGTTCGACACAACATAGTTGAATTTGTGTTTTCTATGCTGAGTGATGTTTTCTTTTGGCTGAACCTTTAATGCCAGTTACTTGTTTCAGAAATACCCGGACGATGGGGTACAGTAGAACTTGCACACTTTCACCTGTCGAACGGGAATACAGAGCCCTACACGGTAATACCACCATCATCTTCACGAGGAAGAGAAGTAGGTAAGTTCAATTCTATGCTGTCATTTGCTGCGAATCCCAACGATACAAGATACAAATACTCTCTTCCAGTTTTCATACCACGACATTTCTCATCTCTCCCAGGTTTATTACAGTCCCCGCCCGACTTAGTCTGCTTGATTACATAAAACTTTGTTTCGTTCGCCTTAGTCTACTGACTTTCATGACAACATGCTGATATATTCTCATCCGTTATGCAAATCTCGCGCACGATGTCATGTGGCTTCAACGTGCTATCGCTGCCATTACTCAACGTAAGGACTCCGTGTCCACAGCCAACAACTGCCATGTGACGCAACGGGGAATTCACATTCACTGTTTTATCAAAACAAACTGTCCGAGTGGCGTGATCTGCATTTGGAATGCCCCTTATTCGAACCCTAGTGTCTGCTGTTGGTTTTTCATAGTTTCCTATTATCAACCGAATGTGTGTGTACGTCGTGAATGTACATCTCGTAAATATCTAAATTTATCGAAATGTGGTCAACAGTTCCGGAAGGTAGGACGGGCAGACACACCCCAACCAAGCCCGAAGAATCGCTCGCTCGAAATAACAATCGTTAGACAGAGATTTCAACCGAAAACATTCTGGACAAGAAGCAGTAATTGTTACGAACTGCATCGCGATGTACGGTGATCGGAAGGGATGAGTACTATTTTGATGTGTCAGATTGCACAGCAATGTAGAAGAACTGAAAGTGGAATAATGTTAAGTTGTGTCGGATTTGGGGATCTGACAGCGAACTTCAGCCCTGAAGATGGAGGCAAGAGTTTCTCAGAAACGCTGGTATCTATCTACAAGTTCACACGACGTTACACCCAGAAGACCAGTACTGGAATCGTGCTGTAATGTTAAATCGAAGGATTTTCGCACATCTATGGTTAAAAAAAGAATATGTAGCAGAATGTTGTCACAAAGGCAAAATAGAACACGCGAATTGAACTTCGTTACCAACTACCGTCTGGAAAAATAATTAAATACGTGACAGCAATAAAAGCAAATGATTGTAAAAAAATATATCATATTGGAGCTGGCTGCCACGCTCGCTAAACTAGCTCATCCGAAGTCCGAGTCCTTTCCATCACGACGTTACTAAATTATCCTCATACTTCATCACAAGTAAGCTAAATGTTACAAAAAAAAATTTTTGTTTGTTGTGGTGATGTTAACTGTTTTCGAAGTCATGATGGAGGATGCACTATTGTGGGTACAAAATCACAAAAATGTCGTCAAATTCGATGTGATAGGCAGATTATGAAAACTGAATTGGTAGGGATTAATAAGTAACCCACCGAAGACGGGAATAGGACAACTCACAAATGGAGGCGTGAGTGTCACTTTTTTTTCGATGGTAGTTTCCGAAGTACTTCTGTGTTAATGAACAGCATATTGACGTCATAAAACTTCTTTTCCTTATAGAAGGAGGAAACTCGACTAAAAATTCGTCGTCTTCTCATCCTCCCACTCAGGCCAGAGTCCTGTTATGATTTGTCATCTAATTTCTAAGAGTCCTTCTTTAGAAACCAATATTCACTTATCTGCTCAGTGAATTCACTGTCCTTTATTAATCTCGAAATTTCGTTACAGTGTTTGCCAGAATCCGCCTCATTCAAATGAAACTATTCCGCTCCCTTCGTCTGATTTGTTCAAGATCCATTTTAATATTATCCTATCATCTATGCTTTTGTATTTTGAGTGATTCTTTCCTTCAGATTTTCCCACTAACAAATCGTGTGCAGTTCTCACATCTTCCACACGCGCTACATGCACCGCCCAGTTCATCTCACACACAGATCCAAAACATATTTACGTGTGAGCTGTTGTACATTTTCCGTGTTATTCGTGTATTTTGGGTTCGTTTACTGAACGACGCATTTTTAGCAACAGAGGCCTAGAGTTTTACAGACACAGAATGACAAAATTGGATCGGTGTGGATATATACCTGTTGCAGCATGTAATATAGGCATGTGAATGGAGAAAATATGAGAACCACTGGAGTTTAAGTTGGCGGTCTTCTGAGTTATTGCGTCGTGTCGTCTGGTAGAAGTTTGCCGACGTTTCAGAGGTCCTTGCTGCTTCCATCATCAGGGCAATGGTGGAGGCAGCAAGTACCTCTTCTACCAGACTACACGGTTCAGCAACCCAGAAGACATCTATCTTCAGACTCACCGCCATGGAAACCTCAAATCCTACCACTGGTACTGCTCTCCCAGCTGACATTATACAACAGATAGCCTCCGTAATTGTAAGAGTTCTGAGCAACTCGACAGTCGTTGTTACTTTTTTTTTAAATATTATAAGCCTTCAAAAATAAAGCAGTATCATTTACGTCAATTTTATCCTGTTATATGGAGTGAGTGGATCTGGTAAAGTAAAGTAAAGCTGTCTCACTATACGCCATGTAGGCGTTTGGGGTGAGTGGAGGTGTAGCTCCTCTCTTCCTTGACCCCGGCACTAGATGGGGGTGAGTGGTCAGCATCACGCCCCGGCCGGATTTACCCCCGGTAAAGGACCCCGGTACCCATTGGATAGGAGGCTGGGTGGGCCCCAGAGCCGGTCTGGACGCAGAGGCTAGAGGAAAAATCCTCTGCCCCCGTTGGGGATCGAACCCCGGCCGTCCAGCCCGTAGCTAGTCACTATACTGACTGAGCTATCCCGGCTCATGAGTGGATCCGGTAAAGTTGCAAAATAAATAAAAATATGACTGTACATGACTCTACGGAGTTTATATTTAAACTGGAACTCCCCAGAATACTCCCTAAAATTCTTTCATAATCTATTATCTCTTCTGTTGACTTTAATATTTTGATATAATACCCTAAAGAGTGTATTTGTATATGAGTAGTATGTTTCCAACACACTAGACGTGGGTTACTTATTTAGCTTAGATACATAATGTTCGTTAGACTACCTTATCTGCACTTCTTTCTCCAACCGTGGCTAAGTACAGCATTAATGTCGCTTTTGGTGTTGATACTGTTGCTTATCGTGTTTGTAAACATATGTCCTGTGGAATAAAGGATCCAGACAGGAGTCTTATTTTTAAGCCACTAAGTGAAATTAAAGGCATAAATTAAATTCGTGTACCGTGGAAATTGTACAAATTTTGTGTCAAAAATATTTCAGTACTCAGTGTCCTGTATAAATCTGTCAACATTTGATTTGAACAGATATTTTGTCTCTTCTTATATCGTTAAATATACAGTAAATCGAAATACGTAAGTGAAATATAATACTTGTCCTTGTTTTGAATTAAGCATCACAACGTAAAGACTTACGGAAATGGAGAAATAGCTCCACGCATTTTTAATCTTGGCACTAGAGAAGGTGAGTGTTTGGATACAAACACTAGCCGGTTTACCACCCAGGAAAGATCTCCCAATGTCTATCAGATAAAAAAATTTATCTTACAAAAAATGTTTGTGCCGTAAATATGGAAGATCAACATTTAAAATTGACGTTTCTGTCTGAAGCGCATTTAGATTTAGTATACGCTTGTATCTGACGAGATTAATTAGTTTTTCAATTAAAGTGCTGATACAATTTGTCGATAACGCTGTACAATGTTCGCAAAGAGGCTTACTCCATCTTCGACCAGGCAAACTGATGGATTGGTTTTGCGAAAAGCCAAGGCAGCAGTGATTGTTCTATCAACTGCAGAGGTTATTTAGTGCCATTATTTTGGTAAAAAACAGTGAAAAGTGGGGAAAGTGTTGGGCGAATGTTTGCTCTGTCTTTGTCTAACACAAACGTACGTGTAACGTCCGGGTATTGAACCCAGTTGTCTATGATGTGTGTGTCTCTGTCATGACAAACTACGCAACCCAACTTCATGTCACTTCAGCATTCAACCTTCCTTTGACTGATAAGGTTCTCCGATAAGTTAGTTCCGGCCATTTCCGCTGAAACACTTGAATTGCACTCTTCATTTAAAGTTCATGAAAAGTTCAGAATTCCGTTGTTAATACTATTGTTTGTTAACCCCTCCCCCCGATTACATCTCTCGTATAATTTTCAATTCAAGCCTTCGTGAAACTGTTAAGTCCTATCATATTCGAAAAGCGCAGATGTTGCAGAAGCAACAAGCGTTTGTTTGTTAACGTGACTGATTGTTTTATTGGTTACCTGGCCGTCGGACTGTTAACTGGACTAACGGAAAGAGTCATAAATACCTATCTTATAAAGTAACTTACCTGTGCCATCTATATTGTTAATAGCAGTATGAACCACGTTTCTCTGCAAGTTTTCTGCGAGGCGTTGGAAAGCATTTATCGTAGAAACAAATTGGTTTCAGCGTTTTGTATATTGGGCGGCTTTTAAAAAATATTCTTACGTTTACAAGATTTGGGGTCTGAGACATTTCAAAATTTACTCATTCCTTGTCTTCCTGTTAATACAATTCAAGATCTACACATTATGATGATCACACTTGCTTCCTTAATTAAAAATCAACATGTAATAACGCAACAAATTCCAGTATGAAAACTTCTAAGAGAGGCCCAGGCGTAGATGGGAGGATAATATTAAAATAGAGCTCGCAGAAACAGAGTGCAAGTGTTTAGACTGGGTTACTTGAGCTAAGAATTCACTATGAATACGGCAATGACCATTATTTTCTGGGCTGGCTTATCGACTATTAGCTGCTCAAAAAGGACATTTCTCCTAGGAATAATCAGTTAATTTACAGACCGATGCAAGATTTCACACCTTTTAAATTGAGTTGGATGTAGCAATCAGGAAGAAATATGTTTTGGTTTTGAAGAAATTAACATAACGATTAATGTCAGTTTTGTTCCCGATACACTATGGTTTATCAAGAGTTCTAGTCACGAAAGCACCGAATTTCGGGATAAATAATCTCTATCGTAAATTGTCTGTTCTCGCATAGAGAGGCTGTTCGCTTGTCGCCGGGTGCAATTGTTCAGGTGGCTTTCGAAATGTGTTGTCTTTTTCGAACATTAGACAAAAAAGTCTGAGAAGAAGCCAGAAATGTACCGTGTTTTCGATGTCGTCTTAATCTTCGAGTCGCAGAGTGGTGTTAGTAGGTACATAATGTCCAGTGTGATAGGGTAGCAACGTGCATCACGTTGCTGCAAGTTGGGTTGCCAGCTTTGTCAGACGCGAAAATGGTGCTAACCAATGACCCTACAAACTGGGAACCGTGATTACGGGGGCAATTTCGTGCGCGTGATGATAGCCTTGGTGATATGTGCAGGCCTTATTAATCGCTTCGGAACAGGAAGCAGTTTGGTTCTTAACATTGCATAAGCTTTGACGTGGCAGGACTGGAATATGTTGACTAGCGGACCGGTCCCATGAGAACCTGTCACTCATCTAGTCAAGAAATTACCGGCCTTTTTGTAGCCCGGAAGTTCGGTACGGTGTTTACATGACCCCGCCACTGGAATCTATCTAGGCCAGTTGAATGCAGTTCGCATCTTCACACTGTGTTTCTTCCACGTTTATTTAACGACCTGGAAATGTTTTAAACTGGAGTTTGAGCTCCGAAGTTTGAAAATTGATAATTTTTCAAATGTATTTGTTCCGGTAGAACGCGTGTGGGTGGACACATTGCCTTGCCAGTTTGTAGTTTAGGCTTTGGCATATTTTGTACAGACAACGAAAGTTATTTGCGTTGTCTTTTTAATTCGTACAGTTTCAGGAGTTTCACATATATCAGCAATTACTAACAGCACTGTATTACCTGTCTGTCAACACATGTGTATTATGCCAAGACACTCAACTGCAAACAACCTACCGGGTTAAAGACTTGTCGCACAACCTTCCATAAATTACCTTATCTGACCACCTTTCAGCAAAGCTTCTCGCTGGCTACCATTTCCTTTCATTTTATTATTAGACACTCTGACAATGGAGTTAAACAGAGACAGCCTGTTGTGGTATATACGTATTAAATATGGGGCACTAGACACAAATTGATGACGTCAGAGAACAGCGTTTGTTCTGAACATTTCCTCTTTTGCGGTGTGTCACGTAATATAGTGATGTTTAAGCTATTTAGTGTAAAAAGTCTGTTTAATCTATGATCAGAATGTGTTACCATAACTGGCGTAAAATCAGTTGAAATTTTGCCGGGAATGTTTTTCTTTCTTCCTTTGCTTTAGCCCCTTCGTTTTTTATCTCCTTTTAACCTTTGTCCCCATATTCTTTCACATGTCCTTATAATTAGCAGAGGGAAATGAAACAAATAAGTGTAATGCATTTTGAAAGTATTCGTACAAATTTCAGTGGAATTCATACCACTGGAAGAGATCGCCTTTAGATTTTGTTACAAAATATTGTTTAACGATGACAAGAGATTAACTACCGTTAGGTTGGAAACTGAATCTGTGTGGTATTGCACTATAAAGACATGTTCCACTGTCTTTAGGAGCAAACCCAAATGACTACTTGTCAATCACTCAAAGATAGTTACTCCTCTGATGATTCGAGCGACTTTTTGGAGTAGTTTTACAAGTGCATGCTACCGTTTAAGGATACGGAAATCTTTATTGTCGGATGCATGGGTCACTGTTGAGATGCCATCCCTGAAAGATTGGGTTATCATCGGAAAGAGATTGTCCTGACCATCAATATATGGTACATGGAATCGGTTCTATGTATTCATATACAATGGCAGTGTTCGCCGCCCCTGTCTGCGCTTTCGTTTATGACTAGAATATGAATCGTTAGATGGTACGGTGATGAAACAGGATGAAAAATCAACACCAAATTCATATACTGCATGAACTCTAATCTAGTCTCAGAGACGGAAGACCTTGGTCGACCAGGGTCAACTTGTTCAGTTTTTTATTTGCGCACTATGTTTCTTCGAAGGCTAAGAGGAGTAATTAAATACAGAAATAGAGTCTGCTTGGTGGTGATGTTGGTACTTTGATAAATTACCTTAGTGGTCCCAGACAATTTTGGATGGGGCGTTCAGATGTTCGTCCGTGTACCATGCGGCTGCGACATTGACGAAAAAGCTATATAATTTTAACGTGAAGCTGAATATGAAAAGTAAATTCTTGGAGTCAGAGACATTCAGGCATGTCGCATAACTTCGGCTTTCTGAGACAAGTCGAAGTTTTTGCTCTGGCCGTGAAAACCTGTCCTGTAGCAGAGATTAAGAGTTTTGGCGTGTTTGGGGTTATGGATTACGTATAGGCCGCATTTCTCAAGTACGTTCTTTGTTATATTGTGTACTTTACTGGTATTAATATTTATTTATTTTAGATACACTGCAAAGAGATATAGATCGTTGAATTTCACCACATCGAAAAAGAAAATGCCAGAAGTTGTAGATTTTATAGTGATGACAATATTTTGCGTCGTATTCAAACTTGTATTTGTACGACGAACCTTTGCAACTATATGTAAAGCGGTGTTTATTGCGCTCATACGACCACATATCAAACTTAAATACAGACGCTAGGGAACTTGCTTGAGGCCTTAAGTATGAGAGTGTTGCACAATAATTCTCTCCTGAGTCATAGGATCTTCTCCGGAGGGGCTATTGTTAGTAAGTCATAATCAGACGCGTCCTTCATATATGATGTTTCATGTGTTTGCTTTGAGTCAAGAACGCCTAAAAGCAGAGGGGAAGAGGGTGTCGTCGTGATGTCGGTCCGAATACAGAATTTGTGGATCTATTTGGGAAAGTAATTTTCCAAACGAGAATAATAGTGTGTGTGTATTTGACATATCGCACATGATTAGAGAGAAAAACACTATAGTCATTGTAACTAATAGGGACAAGCAAATGCAGGTACCGTAACGGTAAGAAGGTTGTAAGCACTGCGAGAACAGTGTTCAATTAGCTATATCACATTTTATGAGCGGTCATATAATTTTATTTTAGCATGTACGTATTATAATCTGCTGACAAAACCTGTACTCAGGTGGATATGTTGAGATAGTTGGACTATACATATTGTCCAGTGACAGAGACTAGCTTTATCTAAGGGACCCAACAGAGTAGGTACCTCTCACCTGAAGAAGGAGACAGAACCAGCCACCGAAACGTCGTGGGTTTTAAAAAATAGACGATGGAAAAAAGTCATAACAACGAATAATTTTAAGTGTAATCTACCGACGTCAAAACCTTTAGAATTGAATAAGGTATATTAAATTTACACCATTTTGTGCATGGACTTCATTTGTCAACAGTCACTTCAAAAATTTTCTTAGCATCTGAGGACGTAAAATACAGACAAGTTAGCAAGGTTTGCATTGGAACAAAAATACAGTAAGGTAAATATACACAGGATCTGACTGAGCAGAGAAGGATACAAATTTTCATTCTGGGCAAGGATATAGGACTTTGAGGATTAAGAACCAAATCTTCCGAAAGTTCGTCTTGTCTCAGCAGGGGAGGAAATTTGCTTTGGAATTTATCAACATTTTGTATGCCTTATTTGACCCAAGTATTTGCACATGAAATAACCACATATTGGGGAGGTTATGCCCAGCTGACCGTATTATCAGTCAATCACATTATTGAAAGCATTTTAATGACATTCGTTGGCCTCTTGGAGGATCTAGACCAAACGTTGTTAAACTTGTGTAATTTGGTTCCTCTCGGTCCAATATAAGTAATACTTTAAACGAAGCTGAATTCAAACCTTATCACACCTTATCACGTTTATAAAAATCACCCACTAATAAAAAATCAGAACATCATGTAAGATATACACCTTCCTAATGTATAAAACTTTTGTTTTTAAACGTTTTATATGGTGTGTATATTTGAAGATAAATGAGCAAATTCGTATCAACATATTCCTCTCTTCGTAATTATCTTTGAAGCTTATTTCTGCCACAAAGTTTAAGCTTACGATCAGTAAGACGAAAGAAAGAAAGAAATTGACTTGTATCTGTGATAAATTAACATCAAGACCAAAGATGAATTCAAGTTCGCAAAGGAAGTATTTGGGAAATGAAAATTACATCCTTACGCATCTGTACTTCACAATTAAATTTCAGGCTTTAGAAAGTAATATTGGACCTGGAATTTGAGTTTGTCACGGCTGTTAAGATTTTGATTGTGATGCCGTGCGGACTTGTACTTAGTCACCAACGGGTGTATCATTGGTAACCATGGCGTCTCGACCTAGAAGACACAGTCGACACTATATCGGACCTACTACACATTATTAATTTTTGTTTCTTGAAAGTAGAAACGATAGTTGCGTTAAAATATTTGTCGTGCTGAACAGAATATATTTACATGCTCTGAACGTTTGAACGTTGCTTCTGTTGGTTAGAGTAGCGCCAGAAGATTTTAGCGAAGGATGCTGGCAGCTTCAATGAAAAAGAATGGTAATTGGGGGGGGGGGGGGCATCGAGAGCTGAACTGTTTATTTTTTTCGGGGACTGTCCAGTATATTGAAAGTAGGATCAGGAGTTCGAGACTGGAAGAAAGTAGGCAACTTTTGAACGTTGCGTGATTTAGAAACCGTTAAGAACTCTCATTTATAACGAAACAAGCTCATTGTTCTCGACACAAAACTGCTACGTTCTCAATAACATCATTGGTGACTTTATTTCGTTAGGTGTATGTGCATTTTCAGCGTATACTCGTTTCTTCATATAATCTCAAGGTGATCGAGGTGACCATAAACAGTTATTCATTTTTGTTCGTCTTATAAGTTCACTATCATCTGTATATATCACATGGCCTTGAGTGACAGGATAACTATGAATGATGGATTGGGAAACACAAATAAAGACGTCGTAGTCGTCACCTCTCGCAAGTTTTTGCTGTAGAAATATAAGAAAACTACGAAAATCCTCAGTCAGTGGTACGTGACTCTAATCTGTGATTTTAACCTGGACTTCCAGAATACGATTAAGTGATGAATGTGTATGAGAACAGTTTGCTGAGAAGAGTAGTTGGACCTGAGAGAGGAATAACAGAGTGATGAAGAGAAGTACATGGTGAAGATCTTCATAGTTTTTACTGTTCACCAAATACCATCTATTATGGTCGTCATATTAATGAGAACAGGATACAGAAGTTTAGTCGGAAGGGAAGAGACCGCTTGGAAAAAGTAGTGCCAGATCAGATTCTTTCTGAGGTTCACTGAACTTGAGGGTCTAAATGTGTTTTGTGCTGTTCTTTGTGCCAATGTACTGAATAAATTTTAAAGATTGTCTTATGTTAAACTACAGAAAGCTCAGTGTGTTCGATACATCACCTAAGAATGATGACGACTGTACATATAAAGTGTGCAACATCGAGAACGTTGAAGATTTCTGTCTTCTGGGTTGTTGCGCTGTGTAGTCTGGTCGATGTTAACCAACGTTTCAGAGGTCATACTGCCTCCGTCATCAGGGCGATCATCGCCCTGATGACGGAGGCAGTATGACCTCTGAAACGTTGGTGGAAATTTACCAGGCTGCACGGCGCAACAACCCAGAAGACAGAAATCTTCATACTCACCGCTGTGAAAACCTCAAATCTTACATCGAGAATGTTGTACGAACTCCTGTACTTCAAACCTGTGAAGGCGAAGATCGTCTTGTAGGATTTGAGGTTTTTAGGGCGGTGAATCCGAAGATGGCTGTCTTCTGGGTCGTAATCTGGTAGAAGTCTACCAACGGCTCAGAGGTCCTTGTTGCCTTCATCATCGCCCGGATGATGGAGGCAGCAAGGACTTCTGAAACGTCTGTAAACTTCTACCAGACTACACGGCGCAAAAATCCAGAAGACAGTCATCTTCAGAGTTATTTATCATCAGAGAAAGTAGTCCGAAAAGGATTGATCACGATTTACACTAACCTGATGAAGACTTGGGAGGGATCCATTAAGTCACGTATAATCATTACCATAGCCATGTGTAGAAGAGTGGAAGTGTAGGCCTATACTTGAAACTGCAATTTAGAGAACATTTTCCAGACACGTTCCTTACGGCGTAACATTTTTACCTCGTCAGGCTTGATCATTTATTTCAGATACAACTGAATTTCTGTAAGCCACTATTTCGAAGAATGTTTACAAACAAAATTCGTAGATTTAAAACATCTTCGTGTAAAATAGGAGTTATTTGAACCGATATGAAATTCAATAAAAATGTGTGCAACAGTCTTATTATAGACTTTATAATTTCATATTTATTCAAAATCAGAGTACTTTCGGAAATGAAACCTACGGCCAAACATGACTTCCATGTCGTGCGCTCATATTATGCATTTACTTCAAAGAACGCACAGAAAGCAAATGGTGTACTGTCTGGACAAACTAGAGATTTGATTTTCTCCGCAGAACATAGAATTGCTAGCGTTCTTAAAGGATCACACTCATTCGTAAACGAAATGCGTCTTTTCGACCTCTCGCCGACTGGTGGTGCATGAATACCATTGCACCGTGCGCAACTTCGCACACAGTTCCCAGACGACGTCTGCTTATTGGGAGATTTATTTTTAGGTTATTTAACAACGCTTTTCCAGTAGCTCAGACCATATAGCGTCGATTTTAGGAGATGGAGATGACATTCGGGGCACGCGTGTTGGGTAGGCGAGATTTTCAGCTTTATCCTACTTCCTGTTATTTCCGTTTAGATTCAAATTCTCTCTTCAGCACTCCAAATCTCTCAAACAGCATGAATGACCAAGTTTCAAACCCAAACAAAACATCGGGCATATTTCAATTTTCATTTTTTAGGTATAAATGGGAAGACAAAATGTTCTGAACTGCTTTGTAACGAGTATTCTCCGAATTCGTGAATATAATTTCGATTTGTTACCACTGTTCCAGAATCTTCCAGCATGGTACGTTATTATCAATACTTGTTTCTCAGTCTCGCTTTCTGATCTTCGCTTGCCATTTTTATAGACCTCATGTATCCTCAAGGTTAATCACAGTTCATATCCAGTTTCTTCTCTCATTTGCCAAAATTTTCTATTGATTTGATAAATTACAATTCTCATGCCATCCACTTCCGTGGCTGGTCGTATTACACTACTGTTTTGCCGTAGTTTCTGTTTCATTTTCCGTTATACGCAGTAGATCGGATGTCTGTATTCAAGCGGTACTTCAGGAGCGAAAAAGGAGGATGACCTGCGCTCTGAGACAATTCTGTTTACAGTAGTCGGATTCAGCCCATAGTATTGTGTAATGTCTGAAGATAACTCACTCCCATTGTTCTTACGCTAGCCTCTCTCTTGGCTGTCCTGCTGGGTGTGGAGCAGCTGACCTCGATGTTGAGGTCAAAGCACGTCAGCCATGTTCACTCCAGAGTCGTCACATTCGCTGGTGCATACACGCAAGAGACAGTTAAATGAGTGGGTGAATGATTTTGAGTTTTATATTTTGATTGTGGTCTTGTGGGTCTCCCATATAACATCATTTACAGTCTTGAGATCCTGCGATTATTAAACCTGAAATTTAATTTACTGTTCATATAAAACGTCCACAATCGGACCTCATCGTAAGCCAGCTAAATTCAGTCAAAAGACCTTGCCCCCCTCTAAAATACATTTAAAAGAGATCTCTTCCCGTGAAGTTTTACAGAGCAAAGCTGGTGTAATTCTGAGCTTTCCCATTTGTGCTACACACTTTTCCCATCTCATGATGTAATCGACTTGTTAACACCGAAATGTGTTGAATTTAAATTATAATACTCTCGCTGTGTCCGTCCTGGTATCTCCTCTTCATTTTCTTCGCCACTTCGTTCTCAAACATCTCATTTTGTAGTCGTCCTTCAGACTGAGTCACTCGCAACTGAATATATACGTCTAAAGCCCGGTCTACACGCAACGTCTTATCGTACGTTTTGTTTCATCAGTTAAGATGGTCAGGTAAAACTGACCAAAATCCCATGTCCACACTATTTACGTTTTAGCTACCGTTTTCTGCTCAGTTTCAGTATTCAGATGAAGTATTACTTGTAGCGATTATTGGATTGTGTCTCGTGAAATTGAAAAGAAAGGAAGTTGTACGTCGCTCACGGTGATCTAGAGCAGTGGTCTTCAACCTTTTAACACCCGCGGCCCGGCGAAAATAGGAGAAATATTTCGCGGACCGGCGTCAGCCAGAAATAACAACCAATGTAGATAGAATTTTATTTATTAAATTTAATGTTATAAAATTACAATTGTTGGTTAGTGCGACATCTGCTGCTGCTTCTTTGTAAGCAAATTTGATATACGTGGTTGCAGCGTTGTTTCTGAGAGACGAAGCGCTGGATTAACATCAGTTCGATTTCTCTGTTTGGTTTTTATTACTGACATAGCTAAAAAGTCTTTTCACACAAATAGGAAGTCGAAAAAACGACCAACAATTTGATAGCTTTATAACTCAGAGATGGATATACTTTATCGAGGGATATCCAAAATTGAGGCAATGATTGCATTTTATGTCTGGACACCAGAGTGACATCAGAAGACAACTCGATCAGTTTTTCTTTCTCACGAGGATCAAGTGCGCATGATTTTATATCTTCCAAAAAGGGATTATTAATCCAGAGGTTACCTTTACGTGGATCTTCATTTTCAGGGAAATAATTATTAAAGTTTTCAGCTAACGCTCTTAAATGTTGGCTTATTATGTTGAATATGACTTTCTGGTTGATATCAGCAGCATTCAAAAATTCTCCCAAAAGTGGAAACATTTCTATATCTTCCTCTTGTACGCGACTATCCCAAAGAGCCAGCTTCTTTTTGAACGCATCTATTTTATTTCTTAGTGTAAAAATATTCGTACAAGACCCCTGAACGGAAATATTAAGTTCGTTCATAAGGTTAAATATGTCCGCCATATACGCAAGCTTAGCCATCCATTCCTTATTCAATAAAGGCTCTACTAGGTCAGATTTTCGCTCTCGCAGAAACTGCTTTACTTCTTCCCTCAGTTCGAACGGGCGTGCAAGAACTCTTCCTCTCGATAACCATCTCACTTCTGCATGGAGTAGGAGATGTTGGTGATGTGAGTCCATACTCTCACACAGTGTCGTGAACAGCCTCGAGTTCGTAGCTCGACTATGAATTTCGTTAATGATCTTCACAGCGTCATTCACCACAGTGTTTAGTTCAGTAGAAAGCTTCTTTGCAGCTAGATGCTGCCGGTGGATCATACAGTGAGTGAACAAAACTTCTGGGTGCGCGACTTCCTTTATTTTCGCAACTACTCCTGAGCGACGACCAGTCATGCTCGCAGCACCGTCCGTACACACACCAACACATTTGCTCCAGTCTAAGCCCTGTGCTTGAAAATACTCATCAATAGTATTAAATATCTCTGAACTAGTGGCCCGTCCAGGTAAATCAAGGCAACAAAGAAGTTCTTCCCTTAAGTCTTGATCTTCACTATACCTCACGAAGCAAAGTAGGATAGCATGGTTACTCACGTCAGTTGATTCATCAAGTTGGATCGCGAAACATCTCGATTTCTTTATCCCCTCTACAACTTGCTTTTCAATATCGATGGCCATGTCAACAATTCTCCTCTGAATAGTGGTGTCCGAAAGCGGTATAGCCTCTACTTTTTTAGTGGCTTGAGGACCCAAAATTTCTTGTACGACATCTAAGATGCAAGGCTGTACTAACTCCTCACCAATAGTAAACGGTTTTTTCGTTTTAGCTATTCGAAGAGCAACTAAGTAAGACGCTTTAAGCAGCGACATGTCACTAGTCGTCATCGTTTTCATTTGACTTTTCTGAAGTTTCATCTGGTCACGTAATCTTTTAAAAAAGTCCAGTGGCTTATCAGTGAAATCTCTATGCTTCGAATACAAATGAGGAGCCAGTTTGGACGGTTTCATAGCGTCATTTGAAAGAACTTCGGAACATATTACACACAAAGGCCGTGGCGATAGTTCACTGCCAGGGGCTACAATAAAACCAAGCTTTAAATATTCGTTATCGTAATGCCTAACAAAGTTTCCTGTTCTCTTTTTGGTTTGTATTGCACATTCCGAAGTATCAGGATATTTCTTTTTCTTTGTTTCTTCTAAACTTGAAGCACTTGTCATACTTTCGGCACCATCACTAATTTTCTTCTGAATATTGCCCTTGCCTCTACTAAAGGAGGTTAATAGGTTTTGTTTTTTGACGTTTTGTTTATCCATCTTGCAAGGTTTCAAATTTTACGAAAGAAATAATTTATTTTCCGAAATTCCACAACACAATATTAAAAAAACAATACGCACGAGCGCGATAAAATAAGAATTCTTGCAACGTGTTATAACCGTTCTTGGTTAGTTGTTTGCTCCAGCTAGCTCGGGTGCTCAGGGTCGTTCACGGGGATCGGATGTGTAACGGAGAGATAATGATTTACTGTTAATCTAATTATACCTTTATTATGTATTTATTTCAAAACACTAGCTTATAAACGTCTTAACCTTATACAGTCAAGAAACTTTCCACGACTGTCCACGACACACTTCCCGACTGCCGCTGCTGGCTCACTCCTCCAAAAGACCACATGTGAGTCCTCCCCCTACTTTCTCACTTAACACAGACGACCCTTTGTTTTTAAAGAATTTCGGCCAGCTCGCCCTTGCAGCTTTACTCCACAGGACTCTAATGTCTGGACGGTTACAGTGTCGTCGACAGGCGAGCTGACGCAATATTCTCATTTGGCGGCCGCACTTCGTCTATACTCATCGCGTGCAGCGCCCCGCTCGCCGCTCGCCCCGCAACATTGGGAATTCCCCGAATCGTGTAGCAGTATAGTCGGGTGAAAGCAAGGTGAAAGCTTTCGCGGACCGGCAAAAAATTCTTGCGGACCGGCGCCGGTCCGCGTACCACCGGTTGAAGACCACTGATCTAGAGGATGGTTGCTAAAGAGGGGCAGATTCTCTCATGTGAATTTGCTTCGGGAATTACGTCATGAACCTGGAGATTGGCGTAATTATTTACGAATGGATACGGACACTTATTTGAAATTACTGTCGTTAGTAACTTCAGAAATACAAAAAAAGGACACTACCATGAGAAGGGCTATCACACCCCATGAGAGACTGACTGCTACTCTAAGATTTCTAGCGACAGGTGGAAGCTACAAAGACTGACGTTTTACCGGAAAACAATGCTCTAACCGATCCGTTTTGTGAGAGACGTCCGTCTTCATTCAGTTCAGACAAAACGTCCGTTTCTCTGTCCATACGTAACATTTTAACTGATACGTCTTAACTGATCAAAGAAAACGTACGATAAGACGTTACGTGTAGACCGGGCTTAAGACTAAGGTCACCAATGTCACTCCCGCAACTCGTGCCAGTGCAAACCCCCCCCCCCCCCCCCCCAACACTGTGGGGCTTTTGAGAGAGGGAATTCCCTTTATCGAAACGTATTCCGCCTGCCTACTCGATAATGAAAGTGACACGAATCAACGATGGCGCAGCTGCTAATCGAGAGCTCACTGAGTATCCACATGCGTTCTTTGCAGTTTTTAATTGAGATTGCGCATATCAGATTTTAAAAGAATACCTCACGTACTTTGCAAGTTTTACCGCAGATATCATCCGCATAAGCGTATCAATAAATCGCAGGCAATGTAAAAATGTAAGCGTATCTCATTATTCAAAGAACACGTCATAATGGAAATTTGGACAAATGTTATCAAGATTTGTGGCTTTGTAGGTACACAAGTTTTCTGTATATATTGACGCATTAGGAAATTACGATGAAATCGTTGGCTGTTTAACATTGCTGTATCGTTTGTTCTGTTTAATTTTACTCTGTTCTGTTTCCTTCCAGTCCAGTCTACTCGGTTCTGTTCCCTCTTGTTCTAGTCTAGCGGTCTAGTCAAGCATTCAGAATGTCCTGATTTGGATTCCACCTGTCGTCACTAATACGAACAAAAATAAAAATCTAAATGAAAAATAAAATAGAGCAAATTCCTGAAACAGAGTTTGTTCCAAATATACCACAGACAATGGACAGTGTATAACAGATTGTTGATATGTCCTGACAAAAGCCAGTGGTTGTCTAGCCTGTGATGGCGTTCAAGTCTCTGGCTAATAAACACACTGATGAGGTACCATAGCAACGCGTTCTGTTGAGTGAAGAGTTCTGTGTCTCGCGACATTGCCATGCTCCTTGGTTGGGATGTACGAAATATACCAATTATCACAGAGATGTAGGGAATCGAGCGTCAAGTTGGAAAGGAAGTGGTAATGATGTATACTTGAGTCTACTGCTGTTTTCACTGTTATCTCACTGTTTGTAAGCACCGAGTAGAGCTGCAAGTACGATGATAAGTGATGTGCGAAATATGGATATAAATTTCACAAGATAAACAGTTGCAGACAGCCGACAAGGGGACGTCCTCAGGCTTGAAGGAGTGGTGTGAGGCTAAAGGGGAAGGTAGGCAACCCCACACCATAAGACGACCATCCTGTCACGAAATATCACAAAAGGCCTCAGAAAGGGTTCTTTGGAACATCCTATGCAAAGGAAGAAAGGAAGGATGTGTTCAGTGATGATGGGCTTTTGTGAATCCGTTAATGAACATTCGAGTATCATAAAAGGAAGGGCATTATTAATCAGGTGAGCGTAAAAGCTTCTCAAGAAGGACTTCCATTTCGCATATTTAGTGAAAACTTAAATACTACAAACAAAAACATGGTCTCTGTAATAGACGATGGCAAGAAGCTTGGTCCCAAAGTAAACTCGCATAGACGTTTTTGTCACGTCCCCAGAACGAAGGGCAGATTCATAAAACACTGCATAGCAAGACAGCTAAATAATGGTTCCTTCGAAAATGTGGATACGTTCAAATATTTCGGAACGACTTTAACAAATGAACGTAGCATTCATGAAGAAATAAAGAGCAGATTACGGCTAAATTCAGAACCTTGTCATCCGATCTATCTGAAAACACAATGAATAAAACATAGGAAACTCTAACTTACTTATACTGAATTCTTCTCGGGCTGCCAGCCGTCTCAGGTGGTTTAATGGAGAAAAAACCATTGTTTCGAGAACCATCTTCGTCCTCTTCCTCAGGATACTCACTTCTCGAAACGTTGGTGTTTTCTCCATGCAAGTAAGCCTACAGTAGTTAGTTTATGTAAGTAAATAGATTACATGTCATAGAACCACAATATGAAAGGGTGATTTTTCCCTTTCCCTCTTTCCTGGACACCTCTGTAAGTTGGACACATTTTCGTGGAACCGCTGTAATTCAAGATAATTTTGATCACCAGTCTGCCCATAGAAATCGATACGCCAATAATAACGAATCATTCAAAGGGCCTACGAAACAGAAGCACCTATGGTCTGACATAACGTGTTTTAGTTAACTCTTTAAAACATGGTGGAAACTTCTGTAGCACGTATGGGTTTCGTATGATTCTCATTGTCAGACTGTACAGCAATCATTTCGATACTACATTGAATCTTGAGGGGGCGGTCGCTGAATCCTTCACATACAGACACACCAACCACATCCTCGTAAGACAGAAAATTATTTTCTTGTGGCTTTGTGCGTAATTTGTAATTTATAATGTCAAGTATGGATGACTTGTGACTTTATACATCAATATTTCAGTAGAACATAAAACATTAATTTGTATATCTTAAATGGACTCATATAGACTTCTAGTAATAATTAAATTATACTTATAGACTACTATTTTTACTGACAGGAAACTCTGAGAATCAGTGATGTATTTCGCCCTAGATAAATGAACTTCCATGATTTAGAACTGCAATTTTTATTGCGTCCATATTGTCACTTGTGTGGTCTCGCTCCCCGGGTTGAAACCAGGTCAGGAGTGGCTGGCAAGTGTCAGACGAGGAACAAGGAAAAACCGAGTAATATTCATGGGAAGGCGGGGACCTGCGTCAAACGTTAGCTTGTGTTTGATTTTGCAGCGGTGTTGATGGTCATGTGGCAAAATCTTGTCGTAGTAGAGATAAGAAGTTGCGCGAACTTTGGAGTTCACACTTGTCACTATGTCGATGTCTTTCGAATCATAGCAAGGCAGCTAATGTAAACATCAGTAGTTTCTTCTACCAATAATATGAAAATAGCTATGATTATGAAATAATATATTAGCGTCTACAATAACAACAGTGCTTGACAGTATAAATGATGCCAATTACAAGCACTGGACACGTGACGCTAATCATATAATAATAATAATAATAAATCGTATTTCATTAGCTTTTTATTCTTGGTTTTTTGTGATGTATAAGTAATCGGCCATTTGGCTGTTGATGCATAATAAATAATCGAATAATTTTAATATTAAAAGTTGCAAAATACCACCGCCAAGGGAGAGGCACTTATTATTTACGTTGCATGACCGACAATCAAATCACTGTACTGATACTCTAGGATAAACAAATTTTTATAACCACAATTTTAACTGTAATATTCTGCAAATGCTGTTTTCCTAGTGTGCATAGTTAAATATGGGATCCATCGTTCTTTTACACGGCCTGACTGGAAAGAGGTTTTGCTTAGCCATTGGACAAATAACACTCCACATTGTAATTTTGGTACACAGTTTTCTTCACCTGTTCAGTACAGATGCTTTCATCATTTCAGACACAAGTTCTATGTTTTTGCTACATTGATAAAGTGTCCGACATTTAACCATATCCATGCGACGCACGAAATATTTTGAATATTTATTTGGTCGTTGTGATCATTGAAAGAAATTATCTCTTGTCTTCAGAGTTTCCAATATGCATCTGTTATATCTCCCATGCGTGCTACATGTCCTGCACATCTCATCCTCGAGTTGATTACCTTAAGTAAAAGTGTGAGAAATTTACTGGTGCATCAAATCTTGAACACTGCACACCTCATCCTCGAACACACACGCACAATTTCAGAAAAGGTGGGCAAGGAAGTGCCAGAACAAGGTTATATTCCGCTCATTGCGGAGTTTGGGGGGGGGATACCATCTTCCTGTTCAGTGATTTGGAATGGGCCACTTACTATTTAGAAGTTTTTGATTTTATGAATCCTTGGACAATAAAAAGACTCCTTGGTTGGGGGAATGGCCCTGAATAGGACAACGCAAGATAAAATTTGAAGCTTTTATGGAGACTGTATGCATTGGTCAGCCTTGGTAAGCATGTAGTTACAATCCAATGTTTCGTAAATTGTCTCTGTCATCGGGGCTGAGATGGTGATGGCATCAAAGGCAGTGTCTCCGAAATGATGTATTGTAATTCCATGTTTACGCGGCTTATCGTCAGAGAGGACTGTTGCAGGACAGCACAACGCAGAATAATGAACACAGCCATGCCTCAGGATTCGAACCATCGATTAAAGTTCTAGCTGTCCTTGTTATCGTAAGCGCATGACTGCTATGGACGATCATTCACGTTGGATGAGATTTGAAGAAGCAGGGACGATTTCGAGGTTTGGTCTTCTGAGTTTTGACACTGTGAAGATGAGGCGATATGGTGCTCCGAAACGGTGGTATCTGCCTACAAGTCCACACGGTGAAACGACCCGGAAGACCAATATCTATTATTCTTAATTACATGTAGTGTGGTCGATTTTTCCAAATTAATATGGGCTATTTGACTTTGGCCTGTATTAGATTGTTTCATGGTAGAGGTGCTCTTCTCACGAGCGCAAGATATTCAAAATGAGGTTTTTCAATGCATGTAAAGATAACTTTTAAATGTACATAAACCACTTAGGACACCTAGTTGCCGCTGAAGTGTTCCTGGAAATTAGCCTTGCCCGATGATCCACGTGACCCCGCCAAATCAACCAATAGGAGAGTTTTCTGTGCCGTTTTCCTTATTCTCCCTCTCTTTTCTTCCCAAGGTCACGCTAGCAAAAATAAAGCCAGCCGATAACAGCACGCAAACCTTGTCGCGTTGACGTCATCTCGTTGTCATAGTAATAGAAAATGCATGATTGTGGTTGGTTCAGCTTGTGAGCGGGGAAGCCCCGCTACCAAATGTGAATTCTGGTAAAGCTCGAAAGACCAGGGATTGACTATTAAGTTTGAGTCACCGTCAGTCTGTTTATGGTGGGGTTACAAGAGTTGGAAGTATGGAGGCACGAGTGGTTTCTCCCAAGTTCTAATGTATGCTATTTCGTGCGTGTAATGGTTGTCCTCAACAGTGCATTATTACTGACGTTGAAACAGCTTACTTTTCTTATTTCGTGCGTGTGAAATTATCTCTTTTTCTGTTTGATGGTTGCTACCGTCAAAAAGAGTACATTCACATTGTTCGGCAGCATCAATTTATTTCTTGTACAATTCACGTTCAGCATCATCTACCGAAATCTGGTAAGAATTTGGAGCAATTCACAAATTGTTTCCGTTAACTACATTTTTTTTGTCCCAATAGTAGTTTCTAAGGGACGAATAAAAATTGGTGGTGGTTTGGTGTGTGTGTGTGTGTGTGGCGACATACATATGACGTACGTAATGCTGAATGAAATGTTTGTCGATACCAGTGTTTCCGATAATGATTGTAAACTGGAGACCGACCATGTGGTATCGCATTCGATGTATGTTGAGGAGGGGGTCGATTCAGTTTATGCGTATTCCCCTGCTTTTCCCCCATGGGCGTGTTAGCTGTGTTCATATTGATGTTGCGTCTGTCAGTTCTATGTAGAAATTAGTAAAGTAATATACTGAAGAATGTTACTGTAGATTTTAACATCCAAATAAAATGTAACTGTTAACTGCCAGTAGTACGTAAAATACCTTTCACAAGGGAAATATATTTTGGGAACCCCCTGTTCACAGCGATGACCACGTGCAGTGCAACAGTTGGTACTGTGTTTGTACTTACAAGACAATATAACCTGTCACTGAAGTAGAGTTTTGCTTATTAGTACTAGCCCAAAGTGATCTAGGATTGCTGTCAGTGAAGTGACGTCATGGATTGGACAACCGAGTTTCGGGTTCTATTCCATGCAGGAGGGCCTTTTTTACCACCATATCCACTCCCACCCTGCCTCCTATCTAGTGAGTCTTTTGTGGTAAAGTGGCTGGAGCATGAAGCTGACCACCTGCCTCCATCTAGATCAGGCTAAAAGATTCATGGATATTTACCTCCACTCCCCTCCACGTAACTTCTTGGCATGGTGCATAAGCTTGGAAACAGCTAGCCCAAGCTGTAACCATTCTCATCATTAAGAAGACAAACAAGGAATACAATATGCCATGATGTATAGTTATGAAAAGAACATCAAAATTCTTGTTTTGGGAGTATCAGCAATGCTCATTGTTAACTCAGTGGAACAAATGGAAGTCACTTAGTATTCAGAAAATTTGGGTACTCCATATTCATATCAACAGTTCATGTAAATAAACTTCTGTTTACACGAGTTTCAAGTAAAGTAAGTTATGATTGCAGTATATTTTGGGTGATCAGCTGTGTGTGAAGAATTGACCCTGATTATGGAGGTATAGACAGTCTTCAAATGTTGGATCAGTTGTGTTCTCACACAGCTGGTTGAGAAAACTTAATTGCATTTACTTGCTTTAAAAGTCCCAGTGTTACAAGTGAAGGTTCTACTTGGAAATAAAATTGGAACTTATAAAGAAATCTGTTTAATTCAAATGCATATGCTACTTAGGAGCTACAGTGTATCGATCAGTGTAGTGTCTAATTTTGGATTGGATGATGGGTTCAGTCTTTCTGTCAGGGGCAAAGAACATTTTGTCTATTCTCTGCATCCAGTCTGGCTCTGGGACCAACCCAGCCTCCCATCCAATGGGTACAGGAAGTCCCATTTTCCAAGGGTAAAGTGTGGCTAGGACCTGACACTGACCACTCACCTCTGTCTAGTGCCGAGGTCAAGAATGAGTAGACACTATACCCCTTCTCCCATGAAGCAGCTCTGTGGCATGTAGCAAGACAGCTTTGCCTCTGCCTTTACCTGTGCTACTAGAAATATAAACTTTCCCCTGCTCCATTATCTTTTAAGTTACTGTGAAGTAGGACAAAAATAGACCTGATATTTTTTTTATTTTCAGACACTATGCCTTTTGGAAATGTTCTAATGCAGTTTCCTTTGCAACAGAGTGCAAATGAACTGGATGAAACTTATGAGGTAAGTATATAGAGTTCAGAATTGCCACCTTTTTGGAGTCTCTGGAAACAGACTTTTATTCCTGAACTATAGATTTGGTCAAAATTTTAATTTTCTCTTTGTTGATCTTAGTGCATCATTGATTAATCCAAATAATTTGAGGTGTTACATATATTGCAGTGAAATGTTTGTATTATTATATAATATAAATTGACTTCATTATATCTACATTCTGCCTAAACATGATAGATGCAACTGTCCATCACAGATCAACATTATGTACTGTACTTATAGAATTTTCTGGCTCAAAGGTGTGTTTTTATTTGAAAAATACATTACAGAGATTAGCTCATAAATCCAATAAAACAATTAAGATGAGGGAACATTTGTCTTTGGATGGTAGTCCAAGATTTTGTTACTACTTTTTACAGTATATTATTAAACAAACAAATTTGTCAGTTTACTGGTGTACTTTGTATGATTTATAATTTATTATGAAAACTAGTTGCTAAAAATTGTCCATATTAAAAGGTATGAATGAATTTATTAGTAGTTCATTGACAAATCCAGTTACTGAGATTGTTCAGCATCAAATGATATGATTATTAGTGAATAATGAATTGGAAGGATTGTGGGGAGGATTTGGTCATGGTTTTATTTAAAATAGAATCCCAGAATTTTAATGGGGAGACTGAAAAAATTATGAAAACCTCAGCTAGGAGCCTGTTCAGGCCAAGAGTTGAGATTTGAATATGATTTTCCTTCCATTGGTAGATGGTTGTAAACTATATGATGCGTGTGTAGAGTTTCCAGTTGTCGACAAAACAGTCACACTTATGATAAAGTATGACTTTTTTTCCAGGGGACATAAATTCAGTTCCATAAGTCAGATTCATATTACTGCTTTATTGCCTTAAATTTATATTACAGGATTCAAAGTGCAAGGTTGATTATAGTAATGGTAGAATTGAATTGTATTTGGTTTTTTAACTAGAAGCTACACGAGAGCTGACACATATTTATAAATATGCCATTAATTAGTCATTTTTTGGGGGGAAAAGTATTTGGAAGAAAGTCATGTTAATTCCAGTCAAGGCCAGTTGGTTTTGTACTTGTTGTAGGAATTCTATTATTTATAAACCTAAAGACCATCTAGAACCTAGCAGTACTAATTCTTGTACTCTTGTTGTGGCTGTATTTTTCTTAAACAGAACACCAGTTTTTAAAGTGCTGTGACTTACACATTTTGCAGTAGTGATGCATTTGATTTTTGTTTGGTTGATATGTGTGTTGAAACAAATCTGAACAGGGATGGGTTATCCTGAGGTTTCATGTAGTTTTCAGGCAAATACTGGCGCAGTTTAATACTTTCGGCACAAACGTTGCTTCCTAGATTCCTCAATCATCATTCATGACCATCACACCATGTTTTGTTAACTGCTCCTTCACCTCAACAAGTGACACAACTCTCCGACATTAACAAACCAAGCGAGCGCCAAGGCTAATTGTGGTAGTTCGCTTATGCTAAGTGTAATTGTTGTAGAAGACTAATCTTCAGACTCACTGCTGTGAAAACCTCAAATCCTACATGTAATTGTTATTCTTTCAGCCTAGATGGGAAGACCCTAATAATTACCTGGCATCTATTTGGACAAGAGATGAAACAAATTCCTGGGAAAATAGTGAGAGTTCTGAATACTTTGTACATTCCACAGCTGTGAACAAGCAGTTAGCCTTCCCAAGTAAGTATAACTGTTCAGACTTGAGTTCAGTACTAACCATAAATATTTAAATAGTTATCTGTGCTGCATTATTCACTTCCTGTGTTGTGTTGGTGCTTATGCTCAGTTGACTACAGACCATCTAGATGAATTGAATGCATACTAATAAAAATCATTTAATTATAAGATGTTGACTATTTAGAATAGCTAGTTATGTTTCTGATAGAGAACCAAATTACACTGGTTACCTTCCTAGTTGTTCAGAGCATTAAAAATATCCAGAAAAGTATCTGAATAAGCATTCAAGGGTCTTTGAAGCGTTTAAAAGCTGAAGGGAGAAGCACACACACTGTCCAGACTTCCAGGATAAGATCACTTTTTTTCTGTTTGGGTATTATAAAGAATAAAGATTAATATTTATATGTAATCAATCATGTATTATGTCTCATTTGACTGGTTGAAGCCTGTCTTCATTTTTCTTATGTTCAAAGAAATGAACATTTGCCATATTTATAGGTTGAATCCCTATAATTTTTCCAAAAACAGTGAAACAGTTTCATTTTTAAGTTGGAAAATTACATCAATGTAAGAAACGTTATTCCATTTCACTGATGTTAAGTCTCGTACATTTATATCAATTTCATTTCTCTCCACTGAATTAACCTTATGTTCTTTGTATAAAAGTGTGTCTTTTGACAGTGGTACTCAACTGCACGTGTGTGATTCGCAACTGGTTTATGTTAAGGAGAACCATACAACATTTTGATATGAATCAAATAAACGTAGGGCAGTCAGAAAGTTCCCAGAATTGTGGTATAGCACTGTAATGGTAGGACATATGGCAACACTTACCTAATCATCTTCAAAGTAGGACCCTTGCGCACAGTTCAGTCGTCTCATTCGACACATCGCTGGTTGTGGATCAATTCTTCACCGAGAAAAGCATTCCCGTCATCACCCAACCACCATACTCTCCGGATGTTCCTCCGAGTGACTTCTGGCTGTTCCCTACTCTGAAAATGGGCCTCAAGGGGACGCGGTTCACAACCATGGAGGACATCAAATCGAATGTGACAGCTGAACTCTGGAAGATTCCAAACGAAGCCTTCTGCCGGTGCTTCCAGCAATGGTAGGATCGATGGAGCAAGTGTGTGTGCGCAAGGGTTCTACTTTGAAGGTGATTAGGTAAGCATTGCCATATGTCCTACCATTACAGTGCTATACCACAATTCCGGGAACTTTTTGACTGCCCCTCGTATATAAGGTTTAGTATGCCTGAAACGATCCAAATATGGTGAATGTTGGGCAGTTTCAACATATAAACTATTAAACATAAGGATTGTAGTATTCTGGGTTGTGACACTAAATTTGTAGGTGGTTACAACATTTTGGAGAAAGATGTTTCAGCCTAAAAGACTGCACAGCATTGGAACCCATACTATTACAGTCCCTATTTTCACTGCGATAGAAACCTGTAATTTCATATTGAATTGTAGTTTTTGCTGTAGATATGTGGATTTTTCAGTTGTGTGTTGCGCTTTAAGGATGCTGTTTGTGTTTCAGATGATTGTGTAAACACAGACTGGAAAACGAAGTCTGTGAAACAGTGGGAGTCTAATGACATAATGTGCTGGATAATTTCAGTCGCTAATAAGAATGACCTGAACTCTGAAGAAATAGGTATTTCGCAGTTTAATGATATAGATGGAGCAACACTGTACAGTATGTCTGAAGCAGATTTTGTATCCAGAGAATCACAGCATGGGAAATTTCTTTTCAGTACTTTGCAGCAACTGAAGCAAGAGCAAGAGCATCAGCAGGTGGATAATATAAACAAATGTGAGTGGATTAGCAGTATGGTGCTGTGATGCATAACCACACACAAGCTTAGACACCTGGCCAATAAATGTTTAAACACAGGTTTTATTAAGTAAGGTGTCAGATTTATAAAATATGATGTCATAGTATAAATAAATGTGCAACATTAAATGTAGAGCTTAAGACAAAGTTTTCTTTGAAAGATTTTTTGATTCAGTGAATATTTATTGCTATGCTGTCAAAATCTAATGATGAGCTTAAAAATTTATACTCCTCCCCAAGTAATATCAGAGTCATTAATTAAGTCAAGAAGAATGAGATGGGTGGGGCATGTGGTGCTCATGGAGGGGGCAAGAGGTGTGCACCAGGTATTGGTTGGGAAGCCTGAGGGGAAGAGACTGCTGGGGAGACCTAGATGTAGATGGGAGGATAATGTCAGGTGGGATCTATGGGAGATAGGAGTTGAAGGAGACTGCATTTTGTTGGCCCAGGATGTGGTCTGGTGGAGGACTTTCGTTAGTTTGGTGATGAATCTTCGGGTTCCGTAAGCCATGTAGTTAGTTGGTTGATTCGTTGGTTGGTTAGTTAGTTAGTTAGTTAGTTATGCTGTTAAAAGCAGTGTATTCCTCTGAACAGCCATGAAAGCTTAAAACCCTACATTGTGTATTGTGTTTGATGGCACCTGTTAAAGTGATGGCCATGTGACATAAGCCTCATATAAATGTATTGAAGTAATATTTTTTTATTGTATATCCCTAGTGCCTCCAGTATCCACAATTAAGCCTGATGAGAGGGATTATTACCCATTACTTATGAATCTTAACTCAGCAAGCACTTCCAGAATTGAAGGCCACCAATCCTCAGGTATACCTTTGTTATAATTATAATACAGAATTTGGTACTGATTTGTTTAGGACTAATCTTTGGTAGTATTACCTGAAGATTCAACACTGCCAATAATAAACAAACTCCCAAGACATCCATCTTCCTTCTATCCTTATTATTCATCTTTATCTTCACATTACCTTCTCAGTCCCCTCAAGTGGCTGCCTTCTAACAGGTTTCACTTCTAAAATGATATATACATTTCTTCCATAACGTTGTAACATTGTAAATTTCATCACCTAAAAAACACTAGATGACCTGTATGATGACTGCAATTTATGTCCTAATTATCTGTTTTATGTGTCTCGATTTCATACTTTTCTGAGTTTTCCTTTCAGACACTTCTTGTATATGTGTACTTTTGATTTCGATCATTTTGGAATGTCTATGGGGTACTACATTTTGTACCGTGTAGTAATATACAGACCATATTTTTCTCCTAATTTCCTTATGAACGTGTATTCTTTTAACATTTTGAAATTGTATATCATGTACACAGTACTTATGATATTGTGAATGATATTTATCTCTTTTTTTATAAAATATATTTTGAACTTTTCAGATTTATCTGTTACATGATTGTGTATGTATTACTGAAGTAATTTTTTATGTATCAACGTGTGGGTCAGTACAAGTAGATAACCATTCCTGGCCTATATCAGATGTTGACCTGTATCCCTTCTTAAATACATGTGTATATAAAAATATTATATGTTTGTCTTTACTGCATCTTTCAACTAACCAACACACCGTGTTTTATACATTCCCTCTCTTTACTACCATTGCTAATTTTGCATTTTAGGTTGACTGCTAGATGAGACACTATATTTTTAAAAATGGAAATGTTATACTTTCAGATGAATCTGAAGGTGGAATACATGGCATTCCACCAAGTGTAACAGGCAAGAGACGACCAGGGCGGCCTCGTATACCTGGACGTAGGAGTAAGAAACCAGGTAATATCAATTTTAAAGGATAGTGTTTGGTGTGTGTTATATTTCAGCAATGAAAAATGACTTTGTGTCTGCACTTCTGTAGTGATTTATGATGTAGAAAACAAATTTGTATGTTAACCATAATAATTGAGATTATTGTGTATCTGTTTGCAAAATAAATTTTAAATAAGCTAACATTTATGTAAATAATACAGTGAAACCTCAATGTATCGTTTTTGATGGGGGAGGGAAATAAAAACAGTGAATATGGGAAAACGATAGTTGCAAGAAAGCATTAAAAAATAAAATAGTGCATTTTTCTCTTTGGAATATGCAAAACAATACAAAAACCCTGCAAGAAAGCATTAAAAAATAAAATAGTGCATTTTTCTCTTTGGCATATGCAAAACAATACAAAAACCCTGTAGTTTGTGATGTACATCTTACATAAAAAGTAAGTTGCTTGTGAAGAATGTGTGTATAGTGTGAACCTGCCTGAACCATTCAGTAGAAATATCTTTAAATTCTAATGTTTTATCATTCCTTATTTTATGTAGCAAAGAAGTTTGGAAGGTTATGGGGATTTATTAGAGATTTGCTGTCTAAATTTTTGTTATGTTCTTTGTTTCAAATAGAAAAGAAGACTGGAAGGTTGTGGGAGTTCATTAGAGATCTACTGCTGAATAGAGAATACTGTCCAAGCTTAATCTGCTGGGAAAACCATGATGAAGGTGTTTTCAGATTTGTTCGTAGCGAGAAGGTTGCGAAACTATGGGGATCACTTAAAGAGAACCCTAAAATGACGTACGAAAAATTGAGCCGTGCCATGAGGTAAGTCACTTTATTTTGTAATTGGTGTTCCACATGTTCTTGTTGGTCTTCGATTATGTTGATAGTGGTTGCTATATTTAACCCGAAAGCAGTGTGATTTTATTTATGTAGTGGTTGATCTTTTGTAAAATTTTGTAAATGTAGATTTAAGGTTTTACCTGTTTCATGTTGTATGTAGTAAAGTTTGTCCCACTATACGTCATGTAGGCGTTTGGGGGGAGTGGAGGTATAGCTCCTCTCTTCCTTGACCTCGGCACTAGATGGGGGTGAGTGGTCAGCATCACGCCCCGGCCGGCTTTACCCCCGAGAAAGGACCCCGGTACCCATTGTAGAGGAGGCTGGGTGGACCCCAGAGCCGGTCTGGACGCAGAGGCTAGAGGAAAAATCCTCTGCCCCCATCGGGGATCGAACCCCGGCCGTCCAGCCCGTAGCTAGTCACTATACTGACTGAGCTATCATGTAGTATTAAATATTCCTCTTCTTACATTTGAGTATCGTAGCACTTGTATTGTTTTTTTGTGGTATGTATGTTACTGGTTACTGAAGAGGATGAGGAGTAAATTTGGAGACTTTCTTTTACTATTTGTACTGGGACAACACTTTTGTATAGTTTGTAAAATATCGGTAGACTTGCACATCTACATGTGTGCATTCATAAAAAGTAAGCCAACAATAAAAGATTGTCGAGTACTTTCTAAGAGTTTTTTCATAATATACAGAGGTGAATTTTTTTCAAGGTTCTCGAGACACATTTTATTTTTAAGATTCATATTGTAAACAGTGTGTAGTGCTGCTTTGTTTGTGATTTGACTAAATTTTATGTATCTCCACTCATTTGTCTCTTTGCATAGTTTTGTTTGTTATAGGTAATATACCTGATTCACCTATCTTCCATATTGATGGATAGTTGGTGAGAGTTGAAACATCATCTTGATAAACTTTGTATGAACACACAGGCATGTGCTTATGTTAATGTTAGAAAAATTACTTCTTAGCTTTGTCAACTTTTGAAACATAACAGTCCTATTGTCAGGAAATTTTAACGAGGGCTACCATTAGTTATGTAAATCCACACAGCTAGAGTGGAGACTCGTGTGTATAGCAGACCAATGGCAGTCCAATTTTTTTTTAAATTTGAAGTCTAACTGAACACAAAAGTTCATAAGGTAAGAATTTTACTTAATCTCATTAATAGTAGATTTTTTTTATGTGCAGGTACTACTATAGGAGCAAAGTGTTGCAGCCTGTTTTGGGCCGGAGGTTGGTGTACAAATTTGGACCTACTGCAACAGGCTGGCAGACACCAAATCCAAACTTCAGGGTATAAGTGTCTGAGAACAATTTAGTTGTATGCTCATTTCATCATGGGCAGCACTGAAAAATTATCTGTGATTTGAAATTTGCGCGAATACGAAGTTTATTTTGGGGAGGGGGTTGCAGGTGGAAATTGTGTTGGCCAAACAAGTGTTTGTGACTGAATTACCAGAAGTCATAAAGGGAGAATTTGTACTGTACTGTTTAAGGCTGTTATGACCCAGTTTAAGGCCAAATGTAACATATTCTCTCGTGTATATGAACGAAATGACATTCTCAAATTGTAGTATGCTTCAGGCAGCATACTGACAGCATTTTGAGTGATTGAATGAGTCCAGGCAAATTGGAAACAGCATTCTCATATTGTATTCTACGGATACACTATTGATAGTATTTCAGTTGATAGTCTGAATGAATCCCAGTGAAATGGATTTGTGTGAAATATTCTCAGGTCGTTGATTAGTGATAATTATTGAACAGTTTTCAAACATCCTGGTCAAAAGCAACATAAGACACCAGTCAGTAAAAATGTAAAGAGGTCATATCTTTAGTCATAAATATGAAACTTGTGCTGACAGTTTGTTCGTTACAACTGGAAATGGGTGGATGGAATTAACTCCCATTAAAAGAACATTCCTGTTGCAACACTGACTTCTGCTCAATGAAGGATATGACATTTTGTATCCAACAAACATTTAATCAAAACCATTTTATGTCACAAATATTCCTAGTATATTAAGCTTTCATAATAATATATAACCAACTTTTTATCATCTGCATTAAATTTGTGAATTTATGTGAGAAATGTGGAAAGAAGTTTGTCTTTCATCCAGTGTCAACATAAAAGTTATGATGCCACGAGTTGGAGAATTATTTCTTTTGTCCCAGCAATTTTTGATGTTGATAGTACTGAATGTTTTTTTTGAAAAACATTTTCATGTGAGTTGTGGCTTATGTTTAACATGTTTAAAATGTATTGCACAAAAATTAAAGTTCAGTGGTAAATATTTATTATACACATTAAAAATATGTACAGATTAAATGTTACAAAATGCAAAATTATGCATTCATGTACACAGATGAGTGTTTGTTGGAATACACACACACAAACAAAATCTACATACATGTATATACATGCACATATATACTTTTTTATAATTTTATGCTTTAAATCAAACATGATTTTATTTTATAAATGTACTGTGTTTATTTTTTTAAGTTGATTTGCATACCTGATCGAGTTTCAGTATTTTCAGAAAGATATGGTTTGACCATAGTAAATGTCACTAGTATATTACCAGAATCATTTGATGTGCTGTCATGGTGTACTTCAGTGTTTGCATGCCTATCTTTGACATACTGGTGGTAAGGCTTGTATGCTGTATAAATAAAATAAAACTGATGACTGTTCCTAATAAACATGGCATTTACTAGTATGATGTTGCTTTTGTTTGTTAGGTAGTCGTAGGTCTACGATCATTGCTTAAACTGGATGTACATGAAGATGTAAATATGTGCCAAGATTTTTATCTTCATTGAAAGCCCGTGGTGAACTAGTGGTTAGTGTTCACCACTGAACCCAAGGTTTTCGGGTTGAAACTTGGCTGAGGTTAATGGATTTTTAAGGATGATAAAAATCCGTAGCACAATTTCCTTCGGAGGGGAAGTAAAGCCGGCGGTCCCAGCTCATAGATTTATGGCATGTAAAAGAACCTTACGAGCATGAACAAGATGTTTCGTAATCAAAATTCAGTGGCCATTTCTCACCCAATTCTCTCCTGATTATCTACTAGATGGCTCTAACAGATGATTCAGGATTGAGTAGAAATTGTGCAGAGGCAGTGGGCTTGTCACTCACTATCAAATGCACTATACAAGACTAATAAGGACAATTGCCCATTCCTTGTAGTGGACATGAATGAATGAAATATATGTTGGCCTTTTAATATAATTATGTATTATTTAGCCAGTTTGTAGGCTTCTGCTCTTGTATAAATTGTTGGTTGTATTTTGACTTTCCAAGTGGCCTGATATGGTTGTTCATGTCACCATTCCTACTAAGAAGGGTTTGGTTGGTTTGAAATAATTTTACAGACTGAGTTGACATCAGTCCTTTTTGTTGTAACATTGTTTGGGATTGATTACTGTCATGTTCTTGTACTGATGTGTGTTAAGTACAGAAAAATGGATGATCCACACAATTTAGGTTGTACCAACAACATGCCATTATCAGTGTTGCCTGTTGTTCATAGGAGCACAAATTGCTGCCAGTGGACCCTATTCTTGGCAACAAAAATTTTAACTTCATACCATGTGTAGTTTTCTTCAGTAGATTTTCCCTCAGTTATTCTCTTTAAGTGATATTTATGCATTTGGGACTTTCAGTCCGGCATGCTCTTGGTGCACCTTTTCCCTTTTTGTATGCCCAGTCAATTTTCATTAAATTTTGATTTCAAGTATAACCTTACTGGCCTGTTTTGCAAGCAACAATTTAAAAATTTTTGTTTCTTGTCACGTCTTCCATATTCACAGTTCTGTAAAAGGATTGCTTCCATTCATTTGTTTTGTATTCACCTGGTCTCTGCAGAACTGATTGGCCAAAAACCTGTTCTTTTCTAATCATACAAGCATGTCAGCCCATAAAAAATCACTAGATGTTAGCAAAAGTGGTAGTTTGAATTCTATAAAAAAGGCTAAATGTCATTGGAAATTTCCCAACCCTATTGAAAAAATATACAATTTGTATAGTGGACATCAGTTAAAAAAATCTGATGCAACTGTTAAATTGTGCCTTACCTGATGTAAGAACTTATAATTATAGATAATACAGCTATTTAGCAGATTTTTAGCAATTATACTGTTGCACAGGTGTATAGAAAGCTCAAAAAATGCAGAAGGGTGTACTGGATGGGACAGCAGTCATTTGCATTGTAGCTTCCAGAGATGTCAGACTGATGAGAGGTTGTGCATGTTGGAAGTAGAATTTGGCAGTCTGAACAAGAAAAATATAGACTATGGCAGATGACAAAGTAAAGTAAAAAGTAAAGTTTGTCCCACTATATGCCATGGCGTATAGTGGGACAAACTTTTTTTTTAAACTAAACTTCTACTTACTATGGCAGATGACAAGACAGCACTAGTGTGGTTCCCTCGTTTTCAGAGGTATAGTGTGTTATGATGGATACTTTTCATGTCTCAGTGTCAGTCTGCCCTTAAACCTTTACTTTTTTAAGGCTGTGATGTAAGTCTTAAGTTTAGTATTCTCTTATCTCCATGGACCACTAATTTTCCTGCTTCTCAAAGTGTTGATCCAGTTAAGTGATATTTACCAACAAGATATTTCCCCTTCTGCTACTCTGCAAATATTCTTTTTCCTTGCATGCATGCACCAGGAATAATCACGTGATTGGTAATTGTGTTGTTCATTCTTCATTTGCTGGTTTTGAGCTGGAGTGCCATGGAGTCATGATGCCATAATGCACATGAACCATTTATCAATGAATGCATTGTTGGTTGGCTGAGGCAGTCATAATCAGGCAACCAGTGTGCCTGTGCTGCGGAGCAAACTCTGAATGCACATCAATGAATATTCAGTTACGTCTGATTAAATTCAGAATTTTGGCCAAAATTTTCCCGTGTGAATGCAGATTAACCAGAGGATTTAAAGTGGTCTGCAAGCCAAATTTACACAGCCTTGATGATGTTTCAGCCTGTATTAATGTGGAATTGAATGGTCCAGGACTTTCTCTGATGTACTATGAAGTCTATCTTTAAAAGAGAAACTTACACGCACATGTGTAACTATATGCAACACTGCATTTATTGAAAAGTTAAAAAAGGAAATAATTGCTGTTATGTGGGAGTCTAACAATGTATATAAAACACTCATCAGTATATAAATGTCCAAGTATATATATTATAGCTTTATTCTACACTGTTTTATAGGTTCATATATTACAAAATAAAGGTGTGAAATATACTGTTTCACAATTAAATGTAAAGACAGGTTAAATTACTCTTATTTAATAAATCCATTCCACAACAGAACATTTTATATGTTAATGTTTGCAGATTCTTGTTACGGTAAAACCAAACTGCCCACAACTTTATGACTTTTAATAAAAGTTAGTTCTGGACATTGAAGATGAACTAACATCACACATACCCATAATATGAAGTATATGAAGCTAAATTCTCTGTTTAGGCATGTGAACGTGAGGCCAGCAGGCAGCTAGTCGGCTTTGGCTCTCAGAGGACCGTTACGCCACAGATTATTATTACCATAAAATAAAGGTTTACAATCCACACACTATAGTGTTGTCCATATTCCATTATGTTGCAAAAGAACTTATTATTTAAACAGTATCTAGTTATTGCTAGATAACAGTTGTAATCTTTCATACATTAACTAATTATGAATAATTATTTACTTTTGCTATTTGTCTAACAAATTTTCATATATAATATCAACATCATTATTAGCTTTGTGTCGAGAAGCAACCCAATTCAGAGCTTAAGGCTCTGATTGGAAAATACTTCCTGATCCATGATGGCAATATTGAGGCCCATAGTGAACTGAAGTCCTTACAATGTACAGTAGGAGATGAGAACATTTGCACTTAAAAAGATACAAAATGTTTCTCCTTGGGAACAAAGTATTGTAGATTAACCGTTGGTTACAAAAACAGTCTTGTTCCACTCAAAATTCTGTTAAATGAGAAAGTTTTCAGAAAAATGAGATGTTATGAATGCATATGGAATTTTGGTGGAAAGAAAGTGGCCTCTTTGAGGTTTGATGAGATGAATGCAGGATTGTCCAATAGTGGTTTCGGATTCAGCCATACTGAAACTGGGTAAAATTACCACAGTCAATTGTAACAGTAAATATGGTTGCCCACTATTCTGAAGTGTAATATAAGACATGCATGCAAATCGTCTTCTATCACTGGTTTGCAAAGAAAGAATAATTACATTGTTACCATTATATGGTGGATATTTTGAAATAATTTATAAGCTAAACAAAATTGATGGGTCATCTGTGGCAGATACTTTGAATTGTAAAGTGAATGAAGAAAACCTGATGATAATTTGAGCACATGCAGTAGTTCAGTCCTCCCTGTTATCAAGCCTTCATTACAATATCTAAAAAGGAAACCTATGAAAATAGTGACTTTACAGGAGCAACTAATTTTCCTCTGTATAATCGCATTTCCCTGGAATATTGTAAAGACCAAGGCAATGATGAGATAATATTAAGCTGGATCTTAGGGAACCTGCGTATGAAAATGTGATCAGACTCGGGTAGGACAGTGATTGATGGCAGGCTCCTATGAACCCGATAATGAACCTTTTGGTTCCATAAGAAGTGTGGAATTTATTGACAGCCTAATGAGCAATTTCCAGCTTCTCAAGGACTTGACTCCATGTAGTTGGTTGAAATATTTTAAGCAAGAGAAGGGAAACATTTCAGGTTGTTTGGGGTATAATGAGAATAGCAGTTCAAACAATATTAAACATGAGAGAACAAACATAAATATCTGTGGTAAAAGTTTAATAAGAAAGTCTGTGCCTGTAGCTCCTAGCAACTCCATATTTTTCAATTATGTTTTTAAATATTGAACCTGTTTTCAACCAATTTAATACTGAAGATTTTTGTCAAAACTGGTTTACATCAATGAAAAATTCTGTTACTTTTGCATCCATGGGACTGAACAAAGGAACCAGTGAGATGTCCATTAGTAGGGAACCCTGTTGGTCCTACTCCCTCCGTAGGTTGTCAAGGCGGGCCTGGAGGTCTGCATCTGCATCGTTGATTGCTCCTGCACCAACTCCTCCGTTTGCTGCAGCTATGGCTGGTGCTTTTGCTCCACTTGCTGCCAGTGATCCAGCAGCTTGTGGCAAGCCAGACAACTGGTCTGTGAGCTGAAGACCAAGTTCATCTAGTACTTGTGACACAACAGCATCACTGAAACATGGAAACCAATACAATTGCACTGTCATCATTGTAGAAGTCAGAAGAATGTTAAAAGCTCTTGAGTAACTTCGGCATTCCACTGTTAATGTAGAATTATTCCTTCCATCTTTTGTTAACTAACAGCAGAACTCACATATTCAAAATTATTAACAGCAGAGCCTGCTACTGAACAGGTCCTGAGCTAGTTCATCTATCTGACATGACTTAATTTTACCTTCACATCACTTTATTTTTTCAAGTGGATATATTCCATCAGGTTTCCCCCAAACTTCTCTGTGCATGCTTTGTCTCTCATGTCTTAGCCACATACCCATCCACTGTAACCTCCAAGATTTCACTATGATAATAATAGATGAGCTGTTATACCACTTAATTTAATGTTTAAGTCATTGTAAGGGTCATTTGAATTTACTACTCTGTACTGTGTTAGGTGCAGCTACTCCATTTTTACTGTCTACTATACCAGGGGTTATCAGCACTTTACAATGTGCAGTTTTGATTTCATGAGACTTATGGATGTCAAGCAAAAGTGTAGTAATATTAAAACAGTATTATACAGTAAAAATACAAATAAAAATATCAGCAAGGAGATAAATACCTTTCTTCTTCATCACCTTCATCTTCCATTGCATCATCAATGGCATCATTCATCATTTCTTCTTTCATGTCCATTATCTCTGACTGTTTTTCAAATTCTTGGAGAATTCTTTGAATCTGAGGTAAGTTCAACTGCCTAATACAGGTCAAAACCAAAAACAAAAACCTCAGTTACAAACATTGAAAACTACATGAGGAGGAGTCCCATTATTTGTTCACCTGAACTGATACTGTTAGGCCGATAAGTTAAAAATGAAGAAATTGTCTCACAAAACCTGAAAGGTAAAGATAGTCTGGGAGATCTAGGTAGAGACAAGAGAATAATATGAAAAGGAATTTTGAAAGAATAGGGTGAAGGATGTGGATTAGATTCATCTGGTTCAAAGAAAGTGCACTCACAGTCTTTAGCATTCATAAAAGAGGAATATCTTGGCCAGATAAAGGATTTTGTTTCATTAACCTTTAGTTTGTAATGGAAACAAACATATGAAAATTTTAAAAGCTTTCCAGGAAATGGGGCTAATAGGATCTTATTTCAAAGTACTATTATTAAATGTAGTGGGGATGATCAATTAAATATTATGAAATCAAAATCACAGACCTTAAAAGTCAGTCATCACGAAACCCGTCAGACAACTTCTTGTTAACATTTACAAAATAATAGCATTAATTCATTTAAAATCATGTTACAAAGAAAACTGTCATAATACTAATTTATTTACCTGTTCATATTCTGCATAGCTTTTGTTACACCTTTCATTGCTTGTGCCATTGCATTTTGTGACCGGAGGGTCTGTATTTTAAGAGAAACTGCTTGAATATTGGCTTTCATAAGCATAAATTTCTTAACATATCGACGTGTTCTTACAAGGTCCTTGGCCATTATTTTTACAGCATCCTGGAAAAGTAAAGTGATATATGTTTAACTCCTGATAGAGATTCTGTAAGGTTTCATGTTTAAATAATATAACTGTAAATCAAAGGTTAAGTACAAGTGATATAATTTGTTTGTCATTTTATAATACTGACTTTAGCATACATAACTTTGTTACAAGTTTCAATCCCAATTCAGAATAAAATTACAAACCAAGGAGATAAAAATACCCTTGTTTTTGACCACTCTAAACAGGTACTCTATGTGACATGTTTGCCTTCTGTGAATAACTTCATATATGTATGTTTACAAACCATTTGTCCTTCTTTAGCCATTTTCTTTATATCTGTAATGATCTTCTTTTCTTGTTGTTCCATGCGTGCTCTTTCTCGATCCAAATCTCTCATAGCCTTGTTCAATGCACGCTGGTTTCTACGCAATAACTCCTCTGGTGTCAAACGTTTTCCAAAAAGCCATTCTAAAGGCATTTTACTGGAACAAAAATAAATTCAGAAACATGTTCTGAGCAAATTAGAACAGAAAATAATTGCTGTGCCCAACACAGTAGGGTATGCTTGTTAGCCTTGCATAAAAAATGTATTTATGTAAGGGTTAAAAACCTAAATCTTGATTAAATCAGATACACGAATAAATGTAATATACTAAACATTATAAAGTTTATTCTTCATCAAGTTGTGGTAAAGTACTGCTGTCAACTGTAATAAAAGGACATCACCATAAAAAACATTCACAATTGTTGTCATTCTTTAATGACTGCTCTTTTATATTACTTGCAAAACCTGACATAATATCTTAACATCACTGTTTCGTTTAAAATGGTAAATTGCAGAAATAAAATGTATTTTGGCTTTAGGAGATGTTTAAAACGCCATGGAAACTGCAATCACAGCATGTATACCAAGTACTAATAGTTCGTAATATGCAAAATTATCTTTAACTGGGTAGGTTAAAAAGCATTAATATAACCATTAGACAATACCTTATCAAAATAATTATTCGCTTTGTTGATTAATATCGTATGTCCTACTAATGATTCACACTTTCTGTTTTATGTTCTCTGTATTGCAACATAATAGGTTGTCTATGGTTTTGACGTAGGAAGTGTGCCTTTAGCACCTGTGTGTCATATTTTTCAACAGAACTACCACAGATAAAATGCTACTCTCTGCCTTTCTGCACAAATTGCTGTGTTGCATGGTGTTTTAATATTATAACTCGATTCTAGAACGCGTTCATAACATTGCTTCCGGTAAACAGCTTTAGCCTAAGTCCGGATTCCGGAACCGAAAGATTAGAGAAGACGCCTGGTAGAAAAAATATACACGTAAGATTTAATAATATTGGTATTCGTAAAGCTAGTAAATGAAATCTTTACATTTCATTACATCAGGTGACATTAGTAATAATATGTTGATGGCCTAATATCTCTCGCGTCAACATATGCTTGGTCCCTGAATTTCTGTTTCTAGTTTTTCCCAACATTTTGTTTGAAGTGTGTATATAATAGTAGTGTATTTGTGCCATTCGTAACGCTATAAGTTATTGCCGTGAAATGTTTTATGAGATACTTTTATGTTACATGGTTGTTTTAGGATGACCCAAATTTGACATGACCTTGTAGGTCAAAATGTGACATGTTTCTAATTCTTTTCACTTTCGTTTGGCAATTACTGGTTACCTGCTGATAAAAAGTATAGATTTGATCACAAATATTACTTTGTTAGGGTGACACGTGGGATTATTTACAAAGTCAACATATTTTGTTAAAAACATTAAACCTTTGGAGCTCTATGCTAGGCAGAAATTTATTATTTTGGAAGTTTGTGTGTTGTTGATAATTGTTATTATTATATGCAGAGAAATTAATAGTTTTTCTGTTATTGGGAGGCCTTAGATATTCCTCTCTTGAAAATCATAAAAACACAAATGGTGTTTGTATGAGTAATGCGTAGTTTCTGAGAACAGAACTTTTAACACATGTGAATAGTGTTGTTTTATGGAACAAATATTTGATCTGTTCCTAACTTATAAATTTTCCGTTGTAGTGAGGAATCAAAAGACTGCATGTAGAAAGGGAATGGGAATTTGTAGGTGGATTGTATGCTGTCATGTGTCATTATTAGTTTGTGTTAGTATTCTGAGGTTCATTTGTACTGTTCAAACTGGATCTTTTATTACAAATTCTTCATTGCCTGTTATTTGTATTTTTCCAGGCAGAACCTGAATTTAGAGATTAAAGCATGGATACACCCAGGAAAAATAATGACTGCTACTTCTATTACTATTCAACTTGCTTAAAGGTAACTATTAATTGACTGGGTCAGTTGGGAGAGTTGTGGTTTGATTTCATTAGTATTTTTTGACGTAAATACGTCTATATTTTAGGGTCAGTGTCATTCGGCAAAAAGTGAAAGGAAAAAGTGTAACTGCATTGTTATGTTACCTTGGAAACGTCAATTATTTACTAGGCATTATTGTTAAAAAGCAAACGTCAATTGTTTACTCAGCATTATTGTTACCTAGGAAACTTCATCTGTTTATCAACAAATCGACAATAATGGTTACCTAGGAAACGTCATCTGTTTACTCTGCATTGTTGTTGCCTATTAAACATTTTATTACATTACCTTACCTTACATTACATTACCTTACCTTACATTACATTACCCTACATTACCTTACATTACTTTACATTACATTCAGCTACCACAGACCCATCTTAAGCATAACTAATTCAAGTTGATTAAGCAATGTCTTAAACAAATTTATCTCAATTGTAAAGCATGTATAAAGGAAATATTTAGAATAAAGCCAATATATAAACTTCCTTTCCGTATAGACGTATTTACATCAAATTCTCCGGAACCGTGGTTCCACTGTCAACTTTCTATTTGGGATTTACAGATGTTGCCATATATTAAAACAATGGGCAAGAGCAAGATAGAAAATGGCTTGTTAACAGGGTATCTTTTTAAAATATGGTATTATATCCCCTTTTCTTTTGTGAATTTTGTTCTTCATCAAATGAAGTAAGGGTATAGAAAATATCATCAATTATATATAAGTTTATATTAGTGGTCTATTTACTCCATAATTTATGTATTTTCCTTTACAGTTGAGTTTGATAACAGTGATAGGCACATTTAAAAAGGTTTTGTTTCTAAACCACTAACAAAATACATTTAAAAGCTCATATTTTCACTGTAGTACTAAAAATGATTTGTAGTACCATTTTCAAATGGCTGTGTATGAACATTACACCAGTAATGGAATAATTCTAGATATACCATTGCTATGTTTATGTTAGTTTCAGGACTGTGAGCATAAAATACCATTTCTATTAAGTAATTTTCATATTTTGGTTTGTAGTGGGCATTAAAACAAGCATATAAAATAGTACATAATTAGTGAATTTAAATGTTACTGCTTAGTCCAAAGTATGCATGGTTTGTGCCAAAAATCTTTAACCTTTCAGCAGCCCAGTGGGATATGTATAAGTCCCATACATTCATTTTTAATAATATCTATATTCATAGAAGCACAAAGTTGGGTATATTTAAGGCCATTGTTCCTTTGTCATTTATTTTGGTATGTTATATTATTGGTTTACCTGTCCCATCCATCACATCTGATGAACGGTAAAACGTGTGAATATAGGCAATTCCAGACTTGCCATGATCTTGGGATTGTAGATTCCTCTGCCAACCATTTTCATCATCATCCTAATCATTGTTATCCTAACATTCTGTGTGGCAAAGGTGACATTGTATGTTCTCCATCAGGAATGCACCATTGCCAATGCAGGCAGAAATCAAAGTGGAATAGACTTTAACAGAAGTCATAATCTGTATTCAACATAGTTTCATTAAATTGTCTAAGAATCAGTTGTTATGAAGGCATGAATGTGTGTTATAGGGTGATGGTTGCATGTTCCGTCATGAGCCTTCGGCATTGGGTTGTGAAACAGTGTGCTCCTTCTGGCAGCAAGGGAAGTGTCTCAACCAACATTGCAACTTCCGACATATGGAGTTGAGAGTAAGCATTAAGTTTCAATTTTTTGCTGATTACTCACACAAATATTTTATTGAATGATATTTACAAGGCAAGAAGTGCATTAGTTACAATTTAATTTTTTTATATACTTAAATATTTATTAAATTAAAATGATAGTTACTGAAGTTTGCAAGAAAGATATTGAAATGTTACCTGCATGTTGGTGTACAATGTACCATTTCTGATCACTTGGTAGATGTACTTTTATATCTGCCTTTATGTTGATATTTTAAGTATGAATTTCCACTGATTTTTATTGTCATAGATCAGGTACTGGTTGTAGTTGTATGTTTTTCAGAATCAAAATATTACCTAAAATTTATTTTAAAAATGTTGGTTTCAATGTTTGCTTGTTGCAGAAAAATCGTAAGATGATTCCTTGTTACTGGGAGAACCAGCCTGGCGGTTGTCGGAAACCTCACTGCTCATTTCAGCATAAGAATCCCCGGGAACCACCTACAGTAGCTGACATGGAAAAAGCTAAAGAATGTTAGTGACTGTTAATTTGTCGAGTTGGAAATATGTTTTATGTTGTGTAGCTCTGAGTTATTCTGTGTATAATTTATTGTTTATTTTAATTTGCTGTTTGTTTGTGCATGAATCAGATTATTTTCCTGAACAAATGTAAATGGGTTAGCAGTATTTATAGTTGATGTACCAGTACATAATTTAAATATGTATGCTTTTGTGAACACGATAATGGGTGTTAAGATTTATAAAAGGCAGAGAATTTCTTGGCTAACTTAATGAGCATTAACTTCTCGATGACTCTGTTATAATATGAAGGTGATGACAAGTTAAAATCATACAAGGCATCTCAAGAGTAATCTTAGTTGTGGTGTGAATATAAAAGTTTATCAGGTTTATATTTCAGTATGTTGGAAAGTTTAACTAATGTATGCGTAAGACTTTAAATTGCTGATTAAAAAAACATAAAAGTTTTATGTGGGTGCAGTCTTGTGTGGTAATTGATGTCCAAATTCACATTGAATTTTTACATAAAAATTCCCAAGAGTGAAGGTACCTGAATGTATAGATGTTAATCCAGGTAATTTACATTCCTTTGACAAATCAATCCAGTGTTTCTCTTAGTCTGCATTCCAGCGTTCAGAATGAGAAAACCATGTAAAGTAAATTGTGCTAAGTGATGTTCTGTTTATTTGTTGCTTCAAGAATATTTGGAAGTAAAATAAGGTGTTAGATGTGAAGATGGTGAATTAAGTAAGATTTGAGGTTTTCACAGCGGTGAGTTTGAAGATTTCTGTCTTCTGGGTTGTTGGGCTTTGTAGTCTAGTAGATGTTTATCAATGTTTCAGAGGTCATACTGCCTCCATCATCAGGGTGATTCATGACCTCTGAAACGTTGGTAAACATCTAACAGACTACACAGCGCAACAACCCAGAAGACAGAAATCTTCATGGTGAATTAAATTTATTATACTGCGTTGTGTGCTGTAGAAATGTACATTGTGATTGTCTGTTTTGATTCTATAAATGAGCTAATACGTTTTGCCGTCTTCACAGGTGAAGGTGTAGGAGCCGGCAAACCACTGGAAAGATCTGATTGGCCTAGGCGAACAGGTATGCTTAAAATTACGGTTAGGGTAAGGGTACAGTCTTCTCTTTCTTTTTGTGTCTTGGGTAAATTATTAGTTACTCTTTTGATATGTAACCAATATATCAGAAATTTTCCTGCTTTTCAATGACATGGAGGATATTTGTATGCAGTGAAGATGTAATTACTGTGTGGAAAATGGAACTTGTACGGTATTTTAATATTGGTATTCATTACCATTGTATTATTATTTAGTATGTGCCACAGTTCTACCACCAGATACAACTGTTTACAGCATATTTAATTTGTATCTATGTTTGTTTCCTCATGCCAGCTGAGCTGGAGACAGCTGAAAATAGCAAAAGCTTGTAGGGAGGATAAATGCAATTTGTAATAAATACTTGAAGATGGCTGTCTTCTAGGATGTTGCACCATGAAGTCTGTTAGAATTGACTGATGTTTCAGAGGTGATTACTGCCTTCTCCATCATCTCCCTGATGGAAGCAGTAGTCACCTCCAAAATGTCAGTCAGTTTCTATCGGAGTACATGGTGCAACATCCTAGAAGACAGCCATCTTAATACTCTTCACCATGAGACTGTGGTGTGTCACCTAATAAATGACTGTGTTTAACGGTATTTTAGGATATCTGGAGTAAACAAATTAAACTAGAGCTTCCTTTTATTTATGAGGCCTGTTGTTTTGTTTTGGGCTTGTGGAATCACTTTTCAAGGTTTCTGTAAGTGTTTTTAAGTCGGTGATTGAAATGGACATACAAGAAATCCAGAAATAGTAGTTACAATGTACCCATTTAGAAGAAATTGTTTTGTCAAACAAGAACTTGCATAATAAAACTGGTGAACAGGAACAGTTAATGTGAATAATTTTTCTTAAAAAAAGAGCAACTACTATTGCATGATTTAAAACAAAACATGCTCATATATACAAGGAACAAATAAAGAAGTAAAAAAGAAATACGGAATCCCTCATACATATTGACTAATATTGTGGTATCTTACATGTAAGGAACATACTCATTTGAAGAAAGCTGTACTGAAAAGAGATGTGTGATATTGTGCAGTGAAGTTAGCAAAAAACATTCATCATTGCTGTTATTGTGGTTACTTGTAGTAATGGCTGAGAGTGTGCAGTATGAAGAGTGTGTAGGGAGCAGTGACAATGATACCGCACGTGTGGTTCCTCGTCGTGTAAGTCAGAGCAGTGAGACGAGCTATGGCAGTCCACCTGTCGATCCACTTGTCGTCAACTTTGAAGAAGGTATGCGCCTTTACTAGCCACATGAAACCTATTCCTACGTATATCTGTACGTAGCACAGTTCCATTCTTTACTGTCAACTGGCAAGAGCCATTGTGTTCGTCTCATCCATGATGCACTTGGTTCATTGAGGTGCCATTCAGTGTTGATAACTTATTTCACTTGTGAAATTTCAAAATTCTTAATTAATTTTCCAGATAATATGTAAACAGTATATTTGGGGATGTTAAGTGATGGAATTAGGGGACATTTTATGACTTGTGTTAGAGAGAAATACACCACTTTGGTGCTGCAGTAGATAAATTATTGGGGAACAAATTGAAAACGCAGTTTTGTTGGTCTGAGTAGGATCATATTATAATTTCAGTAGTAGTTCTCCAAATAAATGTTCAAAGTAAACATGGAAGATTTTCATCAGAGTTTAAGAAATCATACACAAGCATGTTTTGTGATTGGTGAGAAATGATGTGGACAGCATTTTTCTGTCTTCAGTTTTGTGCTGTTTTCTGCCCCTAAAGGGTAATCGTATGACATTTTTACATGGGCGTGCTCACAATGAGAGATGTTGAAGTTCTGGCATTGAATTACATGCAGTTACTTAATTTTTTTTTTAAGTTGAACCATGATAGGTGATGGTTTATTCTAAATATGCTAGTGCATTATGGTGTTTGCTAGTTACACCAATATCTTGCCAGTGAAATTAAAGAGACCATAATCCTAATTCAGTGCTGTCAGTATCAGGAACACTGGTTTTATTTCGATTTAGAAGGTTTTTGTGTTCCCATGCTTCAGTTTTTTTGTTTGTTTGATTGTTTTGTGTTGATAGCTTTTTGAGGCAAGAATTTTTGTAGTCTCATATTTTGTTCTGGTTTGTGCACAGCTAGCTGTGAGTAGCTGTTGCCCTACATTTTGAAGATATGAAGTAAAATGCATTTGTATTTTTTGTAACATCAAATGTTGACTTATTCAGATTGTAATTGCATTGTGGAAATGGCATTTTGTGCTGCTGACCTGTAGAAGTGGGAGATGAGATTGAAATATTTTTTCATTCTTTGATGCACACTTTAACATTTTCAAGTTTTCCACATTAACTTTGATATGTTATATGATTTCACGACCATTGCATTGGGATTTATGTCAGACTATTATCTGTTAGAATGAACTTATATCCCTTATAAGATAAATCTGAAGTCATTGTAATGAAATGCTTATAAAGCCTATGTAGTTATTCTCTGTTTGACCATTTCAGTTTTGTTCTCATCATTCATGTGTAGATTGAACCACTTGTCTGCTAGACTGTTGATGTTGTTTTGATGTTCAAGAACCTTGTCCAACATAACAAAATACTCAGTTTCAGGTTAACCTGAAAAATGCCATAATATAAATATACTTACCTGAGAATACCATGTTTCTGCATCCAACGACTAGGTCTAAGCTTTTTATTATTGACATTGCTTATGTACATTACGACCTTCTTGCCTTTGTCATGTGAAGATGTAGTGGAGCTCATTTTAATATGAGTATTAGGCTTTATGACAGATTTCTCATACAAATTTAACACAGTGAATAAATGAAAGTATTTATTTTATTTAAGTATGTCTTCGGAGACATGCACATCTCTAAACTCTACTGAAAGTAAGAAAATGGGTAGGATGAAATGAAAAGAAAAGCGCAGCAACACTGGTATTTCTGCTAGTAAAATTTGTACTAAGTTAACATTGTTTGAGGCATTGTGTAAATTTCATATGATATGTACTGATATGCGTCGTATGCACATGGCGTTGTTTGTAAATACAGTATTTGCATTTATAAAAAAAAGCGAATGTTAGATGGCTGATCTAGTTTTCTGGCTGAAATGATTTGTAATCTGGATTGCTGATAAATCAGTTTTCATGATATGAAGTTCTGCCAGTACTAGATAGTTTGGTTTTTGTGAAAAGCTGATTACTGAGAGAAGAAGATATAGTTACAATTTGTGTTGATTGTCATATTATCTTAATTGTAACCACATCACATGTTTACTTAACCGTAAGTTAAGAACCACTAGAATATGCTACTATTCTTAAGATGGGGTGGCTGTTCAGGAGTTGGTGCATAGTTAGATTTTTTACTGTAATTCGTTGATTTTTTCAAACTAGTAACAATTCAGTTCTTTTCATGTTCTGTTGTGTTAATGAACTTCCAGTTTATATTAAAATATGTTGATTTGTTCTAAGTAAACATGGGCGTGCTTAAGTAACTAACTCCATGGCAGCTATCTCATTTTGTATAATATGTTAAGTACCTAGATGGTGGACAACCAGAAAAAGTATTTCAGGTGAAGTAATGACTTGGTCTTCCAAGGTCTGTTAAACCTCTTAACTTATGTCAGCTGGTTGATAGGGTGACTAACTTATCTTTGTATGTATGTGTGTATATATATATGTATATATATAAATATATATATATAACATCCATCTCCCTCGTCGTACTGGCGGCTATCTTTGTGGGCCAGAAATTCCATAATTCTGCTCACATTTGTGTGTTTGTTGGTCCTTGAAATTCTGTGTGTTGCCTGAAAGTTATTATTTAATTATTATTTTTGTCACAGCTGTATTGTTAAGAAAACTTGTTTTGATATTATCTAATACCAAACATATTAAATTATATTGTATTCAGCTGAGGTACTTCCAGTGATTTACAGTGAGAACAGTGGATTGGGCGTTAGAGTGGTAATCGTTATGGAATAGTGTTGCCGATGAAGGTTTGTTATTGCTGCTGCTATTACTACTGCTTCTACTGCTGCTGCTGCTGTTGCCGATACTGCTACGTGAAGCAGTGTAGAAGGAAGTGTTTGTCACTCCTTGCTGTTTTGTTTTTATTTTTATTTCAAGAAAGGAATGGCACACCAAAATCCAGTAATGGGCATGAAAGAAAGCTACAAGAACATTTTGAAGTTAACTTACTGATAATTCATTGAAATATGATTGTAATTTGCATGTTCATGAAATATCAGTTGCTGTTGATGTATGGTGTTAATGTAAGATTATATGCATTGTATACTTTATGTTATTGCCTGATGTTAAAAGCAGTAATTGACTGAAATACACAAAAAATCATGTCTGGTACTGAGAGGAAACATCATGTTTGTCACTTCGCTATTACAATAGGCTAAACTGCAGGAGTATTTCTTGTGTTTTTGCATATTTATAAGCATACCACAAGTATGCAAAGAGGGTATTTACTCTCTTCTCATTTTTTGAGTCAGGACAGAATTATTTTTTGTATTGTGTCATTATCAGCATTGAATTAGGAAGACATGATGCAGCCTTCTTGTAATAGTCATCAGTGACACAATTTTTTAAAAAAATCTTATTCTGAAATTGTGTATAATAGCCAAATATTAATTATGTGGTTTTCTCCATTGTTATCTAGGAGTTCAGAAACAAGACGGTGATATACTTTTCCCCCTAAAGTACTTCAAAATTAGTTTGGAGAAGAATCATAAATCGTTAATATTTTGCAAAGAAAGTGGGCAAGGAACCAGTAAGTTATGCATTTATGTGTATTACAGGAAACACATTCCTTTCTAGTACTCAGTAAATTAATTTTTTATCCTGTGTTCCTGTTGTTTGTTCAATAAATGATTGACTGCTTAAGAATAAATTCACCATTTATAAATTCTAGGAACTTTTAAGTTTAGAATAGAATTTGCAAAGATGTGGATATTGGTGATAAGCTGTCAGAAGCAAAGAACATTAGTTAAAATATGGTCAATTCACTTGAATCTGGATAGGTTCACTGTAATTCACTGAAAGCTTTAGCTGCATATTGGGGCATGGACTCTGATACTCTGAAACTTCTCTTAACAAAGGAAAGTTTATTTAGAAACCATCCCTTTGTTACTTTGGACAGTTAAAAAGGCTTCTTGGAACATAGTCATCAATATGGCAGCTATTAATGTTAAATACAAAGATAATGAAGAAAATAGGTGGTAGGTTTCTTGTTTAAGTGTATTAGTTTACACGCCATATGTTAAGTCCTGTGTGTTGACGGTTGGGAAATGTTTAAGGTCAGGATACAGAATATTGGAAACTTATTGATTAACTGAAGTATAACCTTATTGGTTACTATTGATGTGTTTTAAGGCCATAAGAGGTGGATATGTCTTCGGTATATTTTTAAAGATTTAATTGTTTTGAAAGTCATCGTTGATTTATACATTCTTTTATATGTTATATATATATATCTACATTTTATTTTATTTATTTTTGAGTGGAAGGAAGATCTGTCTGTAAGATCTCTGCATTGTGCGGGAACTACCATACATTTGAAACGTAACCGACAAATAAACAAACTTACCTCACCACAAATGTGTTGTATGCGTGTGTTTGCTGAGTTGCTGATCTGCAAGAATGCACTCCAAGAATATAGAAATTTAATTTATGAATATTAATTCTTAGTGAATTTAAACTATTTCCAAAGTAAAACTAATTGAGAAACAAAAATTAGAAGAGAACAGTTTGGTAAAATTTTATTTTTACTTACAGTTTTGACTAATCGCTTTCTTGTCTGCGCGTGTTCTTGCAGAGTCAGACAATGAAAGTGTCCCTACATCAACCCCCACTAAGAAGCTGCCACAGAAGACGAATATACATGTAAAAACATTGGAGGAGATCAGGCTGGAGCGTATTCAGGCTGAGTCAGCTGCTTTCTATGCCTACAACAGCACCCCTGTCGAACAGGAACCTGAGACAGCTGTTGGCTCCACCATTGTAGCTTCAAGTTGGGACAGCGATGGAGATAGTGATCTCCGAACCAAGTTTCTATCCAGGAAATCCTACCACAGTCTCAAAACTAATCTTGACTTCCGTGTTATGACTCTTGATGAAATAAGAAAAAACCGACAACAAGAAGAAGGCAATTATTCTGTCATGGAGAAGAAGACAGATATTGCAGTGAGTTCAAGCAGGGACATTCTAGATAGTGCTTTAAGTGTGAAGCAGTTTAGCAGTCCATTTGATGTAGCAAACAACAATACCACTTCAGATGCTAGGTTTCAGATTAGGCAGAAAATATCTACACCGGGTCACAGTTTTGAAGAAGAAGAAGGTGTATGTGTTGATGGGGGCACAGTTCTGTTTAATAGAATAGTGGGTTCAGAAAAGAATGATGTTGCTTTGACAGAGCCCATATCGCAAATTGAGGTAGGTGTAAGAGATGGATATGATGATACAAGAACAGGTGAAAATTTAATAGAGAATTATAAAAGCAGTATTGTAATTAAAACTCTTTCTCAGATCCGGGCAGAAAAGAATTCTCTAATTGAAAATACTTCCACTTGTATCCCAAAGAGGTCACATTCACCAATAGTGTTTGATTGTTTGTCTCAGAAACTTTCTTGTACAAATACAGAAAATGAAAAAGATTGTCTTAAAAGTGGAGGTGAGGGCATGAAAAGGAAACCTATGATTATAAGAAAGCATATATTGGAGTCTGGACCAAATTTAGATGAAAAAGAATCCTCAAGTCCACCCAAGAAATTGCGTAGGTTTGTAAGAAGAACCCTCCATGAGCAAGTCAGTGAATCTAAATCTGACAGTGAAGGTGCACCAAGAAAGCTGTTAAAATTGAGGAGGGATATAAATACTGCAGTTGCAGCTTCTGAGAGTTCCAGAGTTATTAGACTTACTTCTGATTTGTTAAAAAATTCTGAACTTTCTGTAGAAGTGCCTCCGAATATTAACAATACTGTATGTACAGATTTGTTGAAAGTTAATGGTATATTTTGTGTGGGGACTGAGGGATCTGATTGTGACCGGCTGAGACAGCCCCTTACAAATATTTCAGGGGACAATTTTAAACCTGATTCTATGTCTGTTACAAGATCTTTTGACTATGATGAAAATTCCAGCACACCATTTGATGTTAGTAGGTCTAATGTGTCCCGGAATTCAGGTGTTTCATTGCGAACCACAACAGACTCACCAACTACCTGTGTGCTTCCTGGCAAGTATTTTGACACTTCTGTTAATGAACTTGTTGGGGATAGGATAGATGTTACCCAGTCCTCAAAATTAGAGCCAAGTGAAAGATTAGAATTTAAATTGGCATACACAAAAAACTCAGATTACGTATTTGGTGCCAAAGGTAAACTTTGTTCTGTGAAACCTCTTTCGATATTACCAATTGAACAGGACGGTATGGATACTGATGAAGAGTTGTTGTTGGCTAGTGGCCAGGACAATTCTATGACACTGGATGCTGGGGAGGATATATTGCAGGATATAGATGATTTGCTTAATGATGATTAATAAAAAAATTAAATTTTTATGTAATGCACAGAAACCAAAAGGCCATGATTTGTTTTCTAGCAGTTGGCTGTGTGGACTGTTTAAAACTGCATGACAAAAATTATTTTCAAGGTATTGATCTTAGCATGGATATGAGATGTGCCCTGTGTAGGTCATTGATGACTTTGAAAAATTGTTATTTGTCAGGATTTAAATCGGTACAGATAGAGACTACCATGTGGCATTAGCAATATATAATTGACATTTTTTATTTTCTACTTTTCTAACATGTTGACTGTGAATAATGTTTTTATAAACTGTTGTCTTGAAAAGTGTGCAAATCAAAGAATTTCGTTCATAACAGCTAATAACATTTGTCTCTTCAGGTAAAGAATAATGTCAGCCTCAGTTGTCCTGTTCCTTTGATTGAAAATTATGTTTGAGATATGAATTTACTGTGTTGGAAAGTGAAGGAGTGATATGTAAATATGTACAGAAAGATGAGAAAATTATTTTGATGAATTTTGTTGTGTAAATAGTACTTTATGAAGTGATTATTATGTGATGTATGTGATGTGCTTTATTTTGGATTGTATATATTCTTAGAAATGCACCTGTCTGGATTACGTCATTTGTAAATTTCCTGGATATTTGAAAAGCGCTGATAAGTTATGGTGGAAATAATTCTTAAAATCAAGATTTAATTGATTTTAAAGTTTAAAATTGTTGTACTATGATTAATAGGAAGCAATATAATGGTTTTGAAGTTTGAAATTGGACTGACATATACAACTTGTTTTGTGGGATAATGTTGACAATTTTTCTGTTCTACAAACATTGCATTTGCCATCTTCAGAGTGAATGGTATATTTTGACAGGGAGAAGAACATAATTGTTTATCAATATTTAGGTATTGAAACTGTTGTACCTGTGAAGTATCCATTCCTTCATGGAGCTCTGTTTTCTGTGTTAGTGAGATTCTTCATGCACACCAATAAATACTGTTATATTTAGGATTTTTTTATGTTTATTGTTTTATCTTATGTTTTTAAATAGTTTGATATGCTGAAGCATTGAAAGCTGAAATAGTTCAGTCAGTAAAGTGATTAGCTATGAGCTAAATGATCAATATTTGGTTTGTGGTATAGGGCAGAAATTTTTATATTTGCTACAATATCCAGAGTATGTCAGGACCCACCCAACATGTTATACAGTGGGTACCAGGGTTTATTCTTGGGTAAAGTGGTTCTTATGCACAGGTGCAGTTTTGATTGTGCATTTACCTGCTGAACTGTTTCTTTGCTTCATAAACTGACATTTTCAACTGTTTTGTTACAGCGTTCAGTTTGTAGTAACAGTGTGTGCTGCCCAAGAGAGGCATATTCTCTTTTGTTATGTTACGAAATTTAGCTTTAGAAATCATCCCCAATGTTTTTCAGACCTTAATCACACCCTGTCATGAACAGCTATCTTATTTCTTGAACTCTCCTGACATGTTGAATTTGAAATCTAAACCAAAGAAAATCTTACATGGATGAAATTAAACTCTGAGGTAATGGGGGAGGGGGACACAAAGACCATAAAAGTTTAACTTGAATGAGGGGAATGTTAAATTTAGAATCGTTAACCTGGAAATGAGGGATTTAAATTAGTAGTGTGGAGCTGCCAGCTGACATTTTATCTCCTAGGCTAATAGTTTAGTAGTGTGCTAGTGTGACACATGGTTGATAAAAGTTAAATGGCAGTTCTTCTGTAATTTTATTTGCATAAATGTTTACCTGCAGTGTACTCATTATTGCCTGTTTAGTTACACACACTCTAAAGTTTTATTTTAACTTAAAAGTGGCAAAGGATATTAGGTGGGGCAGTTCTTACACCTAAACACTACTATTCCATTCATTTCTTTATGAAAAAGTCAGCTAATCATTCTGCTATCAAGTTTTGTTATGTTCAAGATGCCTTATTTGACAAAAATGCCTAATGTTTGGCTGAAGAAGTGGATTTTGTAGCATGACAATTTATGTTCCCATAAAAGCATTTTTGTAAAGCAACTTATGCCATATGTTTGACCATTCATCAAATTCATAGTTTTGCTATGTGACTTTTTTTTTTTGGTTTAAAAAACTTGTTGAAAGAGTCTCATTTTAGGTTACTTCATGTGAGATGTGAGGACATGCATAGAAATATGATGACAGTATTGAAAGGAAGGAGTTTTGCTTAATGATTTCCAGTACTCTTGCTGAGATTTGAGGTTCTCACAGTGACAAGTATGAAGATGATGGTCTTCTGTGTTGTAGATATTGACCAACATTTCAGAGGAGCTTAGTTCATCACTCTGAAGATAGAGGCAGTAAACTCTTCTTAAGAAGTGTTAATCATTATCTACCAGACTGTTTAGTATTACAACCACAAAACATCCATCTTTGATTTCCAGCTTTGTTTCCAGGCATGCAGACACTGCATGAAGTTTGAAGATGACTGCACTGTTTAAAGGTTGGTGATGTGTGTATGTTCGTTCATCATAGAATCCAACCATTTGTAAAGCATAATGCATTTTATTAAGGAAACTAAAACACGTGTGTCATAGTATTGGCAGTATCAGTGAGTACATTCAGCTGGTGAACACTTGTGTGGATGTTTTTGTCGCTAGTGCGTATCATTCATTACTGCTGCTGCACTATATGCATCTCATACAACATATAGGATTGCTGCTCTCATTCAAACCCCATTTGTACGAGTGGGTTCTGTAGGTGCAGATTGTAGTGGCATAAGGATTCCACCTGGCCATTTGCCACTCAACCAAATTATGGAACTATAAAGGTTCAGACTCATTGGAGGAATGCGACTCAATGTCTAGGTGAAGTTAATTCCCGTTCAGTTTGGCTTGTTTCCCTGATGTTATGATTAACCAATGCAGTTGAGTCAGCTTTAAACCCTTTAATTAGACACACTGACTCATATTTTGCTTCGGATGGGTTCTTTACCGCAGAAAGCCATGATTTTTGTTTTTCAGATGAAATTTCCATATTGTCTACTAATTTTATGGAGATTATAAACTGAGCGTTGTAAGTCATCTTCAGATGGCACCAGTAATGCCAGATCATCCGTGAAAAGTAATACATCGATTTGCAGATTTCTATTTATTGGTGTTGGAGACTATTTAAAGCAAACAAGACCCATTATTTGATGTGGTTTGATCTGGTTAACATACATCGTCAATAAATTTAATCAGAAGCTTAAGAACTATGAATTTACTTAATTTTCTCTTTGATCAAAATTCATAGAAATTGCTTTTAGAAAATTTAAAGTAACATCCCTCATACATTATAGTTACCTAATTTTTTATGTATTTATTTCAAAATCTTTCAAGCTCTTACCTACTCAAGGTTGATTGACTTTATTTGGGAAGAACCTACTTCAAATCTCCCAAACATAACCAGCTTTTCATGGGTCTGCTCAGCATTACTGGGAAAATGCCACATGGTACCTTATATAGGACACAATTGACATTTTGCCTCCTATCTTTACCATTTTGTCATGCTTAATAAACTTTGTTTATGCTAGTTGCGTTAGTATCTGTGCGTGCGTGCGTGCGCGCTCTCTCGCTCACTAGTTGTGTGTGTGTGTGTGTGAACAGTGATACCACCCATTCGTCTGTGTTACGAACTTGCCCTCATATTTGACTCTACAGAACGTTTACATTCATAGGGTATTTCATTATGAGAAATTTCAAGGCCAGTGAACTGTAGTTCCGACTGCGTTATGCAGATCGCAGCTTGAGCTAATGGTGGAAACCGGAAGTCTTGCCTTTCGAACCATGTCATCAATCAGAAAAGTATGGAGTGTTGTGATTAGTGAAAATCGATGAGATCAGATCCACGCGTGTGTTACAAACGCCATCATTGTGTTTTGTTATTTTAGCGCCTTTCTTCAAATATCCGACGTGTCGGTGTTTGCCTTTATCAATTTTAAATGCTTTTAATTTTATCACTATGGTATTTTGATATATTTGTCAGTGCATTTCTCGAACGTGTTAAAAGTGGTGGAATGATCTCAGAAGTTCAGACCCAAAGTGTTGTGAATAAACAGTTTTATTGACTTGACATTGGTCACCATGAATGTATTCATGATAAAGGTTAAGTGAAACTGATCATCATTGAAGAAAAGTGGCCTTCCGAAGGCTGCAGTATATATAAAGGTAAGTGTTTAAATATACATCTTTTTAAATCATATTTTGACCTCTCTGTGGACAGTTGAGTGAATTGTGTAAGCACTAAAATTATAAATTCCCAGTATGTTTTTCATGCCAATGACGTCTAATTTTTAAGGTGTTCCCTGGACTATGAACATTTATAGGGGTATGAGGTAGGAGGTAGCTCAGTCAGTATAGTGACTGGCTACGGGCCGGACGATAGGTTCGCTCCCCGATCGGGGCAGAGGATTTTTCCTCTAACCTCTACGTCCAGACCGGTTCTGGGGCCTACCCAGCTTCCTATCTAATGGGTACCTGGGTCCTTTCTCGGTGGTAAAACGCGGCCGGTGCGGGATGCTAACCACTCACCCCCATCTAGTGTCGAGGTCAAGAATGGGTAGGAGCTATACCTCCACTCCCCCCAAGCGCCTACATGGCGTATAGTGGGACTGCTTTGCTTTTTTATGAGATAGGAGATTCTGACGGCAGTGAAGATATCAATCTTGGTCCAGTCGGATGTGATGTCTCATAGTCTTATGAATTAAAAATTAGTCCAGACTTTGAGCTGTATTAACATCATACAGTATATAACTTTTTCCACTTTTATTTATCTTTTTGCTATCGCTACGATAAAACGTATGTAATTTAATAATTAGCCGTACTGTAAGACGTGTATGTTTGTATATACGCTCAGCTGGTTTGTCCAAATGAGCTTACACACTATAAATCGATCTACATAAGAACTGTTTCTTTGTAGCGTGTTCTACAGAACACTGCTAGTGTAAATACCTTAGGTTACTGAAAACATAGAAGGCAGCTCGTTTGTTGTAAGTTGGCTTTGTACTTCCGTGGATGACATTTAAACCATCAGTTCTTTTGTTTTTGCAACAGCCATGCTCTTATTTCAATGAATATCGTGAAAGCACGAAATGTCCAGCTGGGTTTTACATGCTTATTTTTCAGGGATTTCCTCCGGTAACGAATGTAAATGAGCGAGAGTGTTTTGACTGTGGGGTGATTGTGCGCAGACTGGAAGCATCAGTCATTGTTGCTGTATTTGAGTTAATAGTGACATTTGTCTCTTCTTCCTTCGGAAAGTTATTGTTATGTACCTCCGGCTTTCCTAGCAGCTGACACGTCATATGCCGCAGGAGTAGAGAATTCCTTGTAACCTTGACGGACGGACGCAAAGAACATTCACACCAAAATTAACACAAGCGTGCAAACCACAATCAGAATGCACATGTTCAAAGACCTGACAAGAGTGTATCTTCCTGGAGATCTGCCGAAGGGGGAACTGTAATGGTGGAATATTCATTGTTTGGAAAAACAGAAATTTCTCCGAGAGAAGCTCAGGAACGCTGAGTAAATCCATGAATACTTTCGCACTCCCCTTCCGTGGTTACATTTTGGCGTAAACACCAGATGTAGGCACTTTGAAGGCGGCAGGAAGGAAGTTCAAGTTCCGTCAGATGTATTAATGGAAGAAACGATGCTATGTCCATAATGGAAGATTCTTTTCTATTTAAGGTCAGTAAAGCGAGATTGGAATTTCCTCGGAATGTGTTTGGATGCAGAGTGCAAATTTTATTTCCATTGCGGTGCAGTATTTTTAAATTATGTAAATCCTCGAACACATGTGGTTCCAACGTTTGTACACCGTTTTCTTTCAAATTAAGAAATGTCAGATTTGAAAGATAATGGAAAAAATGCGGACCATACGAGGTGCGATCGGAAAGTTTCTAGACTGCGCCTATAAAAACCCGTACACTTATCTCAGGTATTAAATTCATCCATCACCCTCGAAGTAGTTCCCCTGGGAGTGAACACAACGATCCCAGCGCCGCTGCCAAACCTGGAAGCATCCATGGAAATCTTTCTTTGTCAGTCTGTCAAGCACCATCTGCGATTCTGCCTGAATCTCTTCTATCACCTCAAATCTCCTTCCCTTTAGCTGAATTTTCATCTTTGGGAAGAGGAAACCTTAGAAAGGAAGTTGGGGTCGGTTCTTGCAAGATCTTTGAGCTCCTGACAAACGAGAAGTCGATTCTGCTTCTGGTCCTCAGACAGGAGCCTTGGCACAAACTTGGCTGCGATGCGTCGCATGTGGAGTTCTTCCTTTAGAATCAGCTGACAGGTCCCATAGCCTATCCCAACAATGTCGCACAAGTCGTTGATGGTAGGACGTCGATCTTCGTGAATGGCCTGCCGAATCTTCGTAACATTTTCGGGCGTTGTGCTCGAAGATGGTCGTCCAGAACGCTCGTCATCATCGACAGAGGTTCGGCCATTTTTAAAACGTGAATGCCACACAAAAGTTTGTGCACGACCCATTTCGGACTCCCCAAATGCTTGCTTTAGCATTTCATAGGTTTCCGTAGCCGTTTTGGCGAGTCTTTGGCAAAATTTGATGCACACTCTTTCTTCATGAAAATCCGAAATCGCAGGAGGGTCGGTGTAATGCACTACCAAAACGCCCGTAACTAAGAAACAAATGCTAATTCGATGATGCCGGCTGGCACACTGATTCACTATGAATATAGGCGGCACCCCCTAAAGGCAGAATCTCGTACTACATCCGGTTCGCCCGCTATTGACACAGTCTTGAAACTTTCCGATCGCACCTCTTATGTCAAGTATCTGTTTGCAACATGGATTAATATTTTAAGCGGAATAACCAAACATCGCTAAATTTAATTCCTAAGCAGCTCTTTTTGAACACACTCTTTCTCGAGAAGTTAACAATCTTTTAGTTAGTCAATAACGTTTTGTTCCTTTTATGGAATAAAAAACTGACCACCGTTTTTGTATAAACTTACCACTGTACCCTATCCTGAACCACTGATGCCCAGTACACACCCTCAATGTAATATTATTTGTTATCAACCATAGGTGTCCGAAGTGGTATCTTCCCTTAAATATTTGCAGTTAAATTGTTTGTGTCTCACCTGTCTTATGCGTGCTACATGCGAAATGGGTCTCATTAGTTTTAATTTAATCCACCTGACAATATTTGGTGCAGAGTATAGATTATGAAGCTCCTCATTACGGAAGGCTGTTCTCAGAATTGCCATTTTTGGGACAGGGAATTGAGGAAAATGAATAGACATGATTTCGAATTATAAATCAAAGTAGAGTTTATTCGCCGACATTCATGGGTTGAAGAATGAAATGCATGTTAAAGCGATATTATGTAATTAATTATATCAGTTTTGTGCTATGAAATAATTATAATTTAAAGTTTCAGTATTCCATTTACATAAACGGTGTTCATATGTTCCTGTGCTCTGGGATTGTTATAATACAGTGTTTGAAATATATAATATTTGGATAAAACTGTAAATTCAAAACTTGAAAGGGTGAAAAATCCTTAGCATGTATCGTTGGTACAAAAACGAATGATAAAGTTAAACGAAAAGTTTGGAAGTGACTAGAATTCGCAAATTTCTTCTGTTAGATTAGGCATGTCGAAATTAATGTTTACTAAGGGCCCCTTAAAAGATAGGTGACTGGGAAAAATCTTAACCGCTTACCTTAACTAATTCCAAGCTAACTTCTTATGATATATTTTTCGTTTCTCTGTTTTCTCACAGTCACACACAGTGTGGATTTCAGTGGATCATATTTCCACTTTAGTTCACTCAAATATAAAACAGCGATACACAAGTAGCTACATGAGCATTTGAAATTAAAGTTTATTGAAATTGGGGCCGCACATCGTGTATAATTCGGGAACTGAGTCAGGTCGCATAAACGAGGGTTGCGAGTTTGACATTCGATATTCCACTTCTAAAAGAATATCAGACTTTTGTTCAATATATTTATGGATAGGCCTGCAGGATTCCTTGCATGAAAAGGCGATGTTTTATCTCTGTTTAGTCTCGCAGTTACTTTCAGAATTTCCATGTTACGTTTAGGATCCGGTAATTTATATTCTTGGTTTGTAACGACATTAAAACAACTTTGACCATCATTTCTGTATAATGAGTCATTAGATGCAGGCTCTATGTAATAGTCGACGCATTTTAAAACCACTAACATTTGTCCGTACTAGCTAGTGAAAACTTTGCGCTTTGTTTCTGTTACTGAACGTATTAATTTTTACAAAATATTTTACAAAATGCCTCATTTATTATATTAATATAAGAGCACATTTTTCTTTATTTTTGGCCATAATGTGAACGGGTTCTTAATAAATAAAGGGTATAGTGCTCAAAATATATTCTAAACTATATCTTGCGTGAGTAGAAATCTCGTAAGCCTGATCTTACTGTTGGTCATATATATATATATATATATATATATATATATATATAATTCATAGCCTATATATGCACATCAGGAATTATGAAACTGGGGCACTTGTACAAACTGGTTTTGAAAAGACAATATGCCAATACATAGCAAGAAGAAAAATATTTTATGTTTATAATTCTTAATAAAATAACTCACCACTCGTGTGTAAACCAAAAACCTTACGCGAAAGCATCTTTAAGAAAGCGGCCTATTGGGTCTCGTCTTTTTTGCTGAAGCTATCATAAATTTAATTTACAGGGAAAAATGTCGCAATTCTACTAGAGTTAAGAGCATGCTACTTTATGATAATTTAAGTATTTTTCACCTTTTCTTATTATGAATATTTGTTCTGAGTGGCGCAATGACATCTGAGGAGGGAATACACTAATTCATGTGCCTTCTATAACAATTAATGCAAGTAACATGGCTACAATCAAATTACGATGCGCGGCGGGTAATAAAACAAGGTGTTCCCTACAATAAGAGCGGGTTGTCGTTACGCCACTGATTAAGCGACCCTGTGCAGCAAAGACGAACTTTTCATGTTGGGGCCGGCCTTGGTGCTGGCGAAATCATATGACTGCATAATTTTTCGGTCAGTTTTTTTTAGACAGTCAGCTTCTTAGTTAATACTATAAGTTTATATTTAATATCCTGTTCACCCATTACAAGATCATGTTTTTATTGTTACCGTAAATCAGTTGATTTGTATCAGCAAATGCCTTAGTTTAATCAAAGGGAAAACCTTGTGGAATTTGTGATGGAAAAAGTGAAACCTGGGTGTGTTTTTTCTCCAAGGAATCCAGTTTTTCTAGCAACCACGATTCCACCGATGCTTCGTACTTCCTCTGAGGTGTGAGACAGGACAACCGATTACCTCTTATAACAACCTCGGTTCTCAATTGAGGATTCATCGCCTGATCAACCCATTGCGGAAATCAGTGTCAGTACGGACAGCGTGTGCATAATAACTAAATTAATTTAATTTAATAGACTGTTAGGAATCTCTCAGGATTATTAAAGCACGTTTAAACTACAACAAAAACACGTTTTGTATGTGAATCGACATTGCATAGTTTTAAATGCATCAGTCAGTTTTTTTAAAAATGTATTTCCGCTCCACTTCATTTTCAACGACGTCGTAGGAACTTCGCGGTCGTGATGTGCACTCAAGACCGGCCCAGTACATCATGTTACAGAGGTTAAACAGTGCACTGTATGTGTAAAAGAACAAGGCAATATATCTATTATGCTTATATATAGATTAGTAATAATGTTACATCCATAAGCAAAGTGTTGACTGATAATGACTGTCATATTCGGAGTCGTTAGTTCTCTCCTTGCTGAAACAGGGTCATCGGTGCTGTTAGCATACGTGTTGTGTCATAATTCCATGTGATGTACTATTGTGTCCAGCCAGAATCGACGAATAGTTTTCTCCACTTTAGTTTGTACCTTTGGACCTCTTTTACAAATACGATACTCGGCAAACTAACTATTATTATAAATCAATTCTTTCAGTTTATTATTATTATTTTTACGTTTCTGAGAGGTTGTATTCACTGTACACATCTCATTGCTAAGTACGACTTTAGGTTCTGTGCCTTTTAGCCACGTTTTAAATTTAAGCGTGACATACGGTGAAGTCGTGAATCTTTTTATAAAATGGGCATATGCCGTTACTTGACAATTCTGATAATCTGCATAAGTTACACCCAATGCAGAAGTGTCTTTACTGGCATATCCTTCCTGCCAAACCTTTAGACTTACAGTCATCTTAACTATGACTGAAAATGCAACTCTGCGTGTTAGCAAAACCTATGCATTCCCATATCCAATAGAATAAAACAAACCTTTCCTATTAGAGGTTGTCTCTAGATTCTCAGACAACATTGGTGAAATTACTGCAGCAAAATTTAGCAAAGCAGTCCACAGCACTTTACTGGATCGTTACAAAGGCTGAAGAAGGAATTTAAATTATATTTACCGATAAGCCACAGAGCAGATTCTTCGTAGCCCCGATATCTAACTATACTGTTTTATGTAAAACAACATGGGCGTCTGTGCGGTCGACAGTCCAATATCAACAAAATGTAAACACCCCATCACTTCTGACCTAACTGAAGTAACGAGAGAAGAAAAAACAGTCTGCAAAATTTTAATAGTCTGATATTTGTCCAGTATTTTAACACATTAAATTAATACCGAAAATTGTCGTGTTGTTCGATTTCAGTTAAATTCATTTAACGAGAAATGGTGGCAAGAGACATCTATTTTTACGGAAAAGGTACTCGGTCTGTCGGATGAATAATGTGCAATTAAGGATTATAGAAGAGTGAAAGACGGTATTTTCACTGTGGAAAATATCTCGCACCCAATGGCTAAAGTATAAACACAGATGGGATGTTATTTAATTTAGAATTAATTACCTTTATATACAGAATATCCCAAAATGATGTATACACACTAGGTTAATATTCTGTATTATTATGTGTTTTCATATTTTTGGGACACTGAGTATAGGCGCGTTACGAGTGAGTTTCGGTTTAATAACATCCCTGTGCTTAAACATCGTTCCATGAAGACGTAATGTGAAGCTCCTCATTATTAGATGGAGATGAGCGAATGGTCAGTATTGCATTTGGCCGCTTTATGCCCGAGGAGAAACCTCCTGACGCCGCCCGAATAGGAGACCGGTAGTTCTTGGCTCCAGATTCGATAGGGACACACCGGCGAAAATAAAATTCCCTGCCCCTTTCGATAACGCCAAAACAGTAGCATAAAGAAGCGAAATACGGCGTAGAATTTTAACCATTTCGGGCAGACCAGACCACGAAGAACGCGCCACGACTGGTATGTGGTGAAGTTAAAATTATTGCTGTGAATATCTGACGCTTGCAAGGCTTTTCGCCACAGTAAGTGAGAAGAAAGGATAGATCTGCTAGTCTATTGTATGTGGGTGTGCATTCTTTTATTGTTGACTACTGCTCACTGGTGTAATCAAGTTGTGACTTGGTGTTTTCGAAGTAATTGTCTCCTGCCAGTAAGGTTGCGCAATGCTGCCACATAAACAGAAGTTTAAGCAGCCATCAGCTTCTGTATCTTTTAACTCTAAATATTACTCACATATATGTTCACTGCACTCTGTGAGATTATAATTATTTGTTTTTGAAGTATAGGTACGAAATTTGTACATTATAAATGATCACCCATTTAAATGTGATAAATCTTCGTCCTTTTTGTGCAAATAAATACACATAAAAACCTTCCGACATGGAGAATTAAAACCACCGAAGTGACAGATGTAATATAAACTGGTAGTCTCCTTGGCGTGTTTCGCAAACCCCAACTTGAATGTGGATTCTGAGTTCTCAGCTTCGTCGTGAGAGCATGGAGCGCTCTGATTTCATGGTCCTCTAGGCAGTTCGTCTCAGTAGAAGGAATGCCAGTGAAGATATCTGCTCAGTTCCACCATTGTCACTGGAGGCGTGGCCAATATTGTGACGTCATATCCGGTGGTTGTCCTGGTACAGCTATCGGAACTGATACTCCTGGGGAGATCAGACCTGTGAAGAGCAGAGTTATTCTTGAGAATTAGTTGCTCAGTTAGGCAAGAACTTTTGTGTGTAGGATTTGAGGTTTTCACTGCGGTGTAAATTTCTACCAGACTACCCGGCGTAACAACCCAGAAGACAGCCGCCCACCTTAAGAATTTTTGTCTTGTGTGGAGGTCCTAAGTCCGTTACTAATCCCTGTTCTGAGTCAGATGAATCCAGTCCACACCTGCACATACCATTTCTTCAAAATCAGTTTTAATTTTATCCTCCCATCTACATATAGTTTTTCCAAGTCATTTTATTCCTTCAGGATTTCGACAATAATTTTATATGCATCCACCATCTCCTCGCCCGTTACATCCTCTTCGATTTGACCACTAAAATATTTGATGTCGATTGGAGCTCCTAGTTATGCGTTTGTTTTCGTCCTCGTATCACTTTCAATCTGTTCAGAGGCCTTTGAAGCCTAAGCTGCTGTTAATAATATTTAAGAATTCAGTGCCTACCGGAAAGAAAACACAACTTTTCATCATTGCAAAGATCAACTGATTAATGCTGTATAAGGAAATAATCGCACTTATAGTTGGGGTCATAGGAAACACAAAGTTACTGATTGAAATGCAGTTACGACTGGGCTTTGAAGGGTTAAACGCCCTTGCATTGCTCACCTGTAGATGAAGTACCGTTGGTGGAATATTGGTGCCCGTTCATAGCCTGATAAGGTTGTGTGGGGCTGCAGGGCGATGGTCTCGTTCCATAGGCCCCTAGCGTCAAGGGATCGTAAGTTGGTGGCCTTGTCATACACGAGTAGCCGCCGCCAGCAACACCGTCCCTCTGCTGGAGGCTGCACGCTGCTGGACTAGGGCCCATGCTGGCTCCCATACCCACACTTCCCCCACCAACCCCTGTCCCTGGATGGTGGGTTGCCGACATGCTGAAGCTTGGCATTGCCGTCATGGAGCTGAAAGCAAACGTCGCAGCGAGCTACTTCACGTTGTTTTTCGGTGTGTGGTATAGCCCATTTGTCTACATGTATGCATTATTTGCAAAAAGGTCTGAGCGCGTATTTGGGGGTCTCATGCCTGTATTCCCGCTTGTTTAATATCCGATAGTTTGAAGCAAAATTATGAACGAATGCTACAGTTTTAATTTAACCCACAGTAAATCGTCATAATTCTTTTTCGCGTACTTTTCATGCGAAGCCTCCCTTCTCGCAATAAACTTCGCCCTGTAGTTTACACTGTGCCTACTCTACATGACTCTGTGAAGGCATACAAGAGATATGCTACTAGGAGGACGTCATTGGATACCTAGTGGGTACGACAGAACTCTAGACGTTATAACGGAGGTTCCCTACATTGCATGCGGTAGTCGAACTACGATTATTTTGTGTATAGATAATTAATTTTCTGACTGATCTGTTTCAGTTAAAACATCGCCCAGTTATCAAACATATTATAAAGGGCGGACAGTATCTCTAAAACTTTGTGACTATGTGATGTCTAGAGTAGGATCACGCTGTTTGCAGTCACGACCTTTCCCTTGTATTTCGTTAAATATTCACTAAACGGAACAATGTATCAGACAAATGTTATAGATCCTAGTGAGGTCTATATTGTACGTTACGTGCGATGAACAGTTTTTTAGAAAATCGATACAGTTCAGTTTCAGCGTCATGTAATGCAGAATCAGTATTGCATGGATAAAAACACAAATTAAAATGGCCTGGACATTTCGGTGCGGTGTATACAGCCAAAGACGATGTTTAATCGAAATATGTTCGGTATTTTTCGATATTTATGCTGATTGGATGACTAACACGACCTCAGCCTGTGCTCACTTCGAGCACTTTGTGTAAGGACATGTTAGTTTTGGAAGAAGCTTTTATGTTACAAGGAAGTTACTATTTCAAGAAGCTTTAGTGATATAAGAAAGTCACTCTTAAAAGCAGCTCTTGTGTTGCAAGGAAGTTACTTTTAAAAGAAGCATTCGTGTAATTACATGTTTTAATGGAAAATAAAGAGTAGAAGAACTGTTATTGTGTAATGTTTCTACTATTCTGGCAGTCTCATGCAGTAACCGAGGAACCCACGAAAGTGTAAAGTCTGTTTACTGACTGGCGTTAAAGGAGACGTTAACGTAATTACCTGACCCTTCTGATTGTTTGAAGAGTTTGAAGGAAGTGGCTGATTTATGCAGTGTAAACAGTTTAACAGATTGTTTAATTCGACCGAAAATTTTCTGCACAATTGACTTATAACAAGAGAATTAGGATTCTGAATATCTCAGTTTTTTTATATAAAGAGCAAAACTTTTCGCCTCTTTGTTTCGTTCGCTGTTGGTCAACTGCTCAAGTTCCTTGCTATAACTTATTAAATCGTACGCTTAATGAAGTTTAATTTAAATTCGGAACAACAACATTGTTGAAATCAACAACTTCGTAATTGAATATTAAGTACGAATTTTTTTAAAGAGAAACTCCCGATCACAGGTACTTAATTCTATGTTTCCATATAGAATCTGTGAACTGCTTCTGCCTGATTCCATCCCTGTTTATAGCTATAAAGCCAGACTGCCGGTTAATTATTTCAAGGGTAGTTTGGGGAGAAGTTCATTACAACTTCCACGTCAACAACAATCATCCCCTTTCCTTTCTCGCTTCACCCCCCCCCCCCCACACACACCCACCCACTTCCCCACGTCCTATATAGAGCACACGGAATGTTTTCTTCATTAACGACAAGGCTCCAGGTTTTGTTATATAAAATGAAAATGAAAGTAGGCCCTTGCAATATTGCCTGGCTGGCTCGCTCAACAAGCGACAAGGTATGTGAGCGAACGGTAGCTGTTATAAAATAACAAGCTTCCAGGAACTAGTGAAGGCTATTGGTTGCTCTGGGTAACTGCGTCGCCATGGTTTTACTGCTTTGATATTTATTTTCGGGTTTGAAATTTTCCAGAAGCAATCCATTAGCTAAACCATCTTTCCTTTGTCTGAAATGTATCATTCTGGAAAATACAGAAGTTTTATAGATCAATAAACTACAGAAAATGTAATCTTAGATTATTTGATTCTTAGGTTCTTTATTGAGGTTATATCAGGTATAATTGCAGTGGAATTTTTATAGCGCCAAATGGCACTGGAAAAGGTTGTGATAAGGCAAATTTTTGGAAGAACCTGGTATTGGTCTATACAAAGGCTATCTGCTATGCTTAGACAAACTGAGGAATGTAATAAAAGCCTCAGGACAGACAGAAACATTGCTGAAATTCGAACCGTTCTTCTTCCGAATGAAATTTACTGCAGTTTAATGAGCTAGGTGTGGGATAATCATATTCGGCTCATCTTAATTGACTGAATAACCAAATCCTATGCAGCATAGTCCTTCAGAATCTAATGGTCGCTCAGCTAATACAAAATTCCACTCCTTTTGTAGAACCTGAAGGTCCATTGCCGTGTTCAAAACAGCCCGCCACCGATCCCTGTCTTAAGCCAGACAAGACCAATCCACATCCTCTGACCCTGTTCTCATAAAATCCATTTTAAAATTATTTTTCCATCTAAGTCTTTGTCTTCCGCGCGGTCTCTTCCCATCAGTCTTTCCTACCAAAATTCTGTACGCATTTATCATCTTTCCCGTGCGCACTACATGTCCTGCCAGAGTATAACAAACCTGAATTAAATTTGAAACCATATCTTCTCTGGTCATTGTCTCGCTCGGCTTCAGGAGTTGAACCCAAACACATCTGATTGGTTATACTATATCTGTAATCCCCTTGACATCACCAGTTACGTCATCATGTGCCCCGGGGACAATAATTAAACTGTAGCTGACTGAGCGTTGCGTCCCAGAGGCTGTGTGTAGGGAATTCCTCTACGCAGAGGTCGGCAGCTTTTCACCTCACACCACCGACACGTATAGTCTACAGGGTTTGAACCCGAAACCCCCGCCCCATTCTACAAGGGATTAAAACGCAAGTTAACACGGGTGAACCTGTAGTTGTAGCAACAGAAACAAATTGATACTTACCTATACGAATCAGCCATGCTCATTGGTGGAGGAATGGAGGAGTACATGTGGCTGTTGGAGAAGCTACTTCCGTTAAGAAGTCTCGGAGGTGAAGTACTCGGTTGCTCCACCACGCGTCTCTGGCTTCTCATTTTCTCTTCCCGTCGCCATTTCGCTCTCCGATTTGAGAACCAGACCTATTGATGAGCGCGAACATAGCGATGTAATGTATATTAATTATAAACCAGGTCTGACAACGTAAGTGTATAGGGGAGGAGTAAATCAATTGACTGGTAATGTGAGTGAGCAAAGAGTGAACGTAGATCGCGTCAAATGATCGCAAAAAATTGTGTTTATAAATATGTCAGCCATGAGCCGGGATAGCTCAGTCAGTATAGTGACTAGCTACGGGCTGGACGACCGGGGTTCGATCCCCGACGGGGGCAGAGGATTTTTCCTCTAGCCTCTGCGTCCAGACCGGCTCTGGGGCCCACCCAGCCTCCTCTACAATGGGTACCGGGGTCCTTTCCCGGGGGTAAAGCCGGCAGGGGCGTGATGCTGACCACTCACCCCCATCTAGTGCCGAGGTCAAGGAAGAGAGGAGCTATACCTCCTCTTCCCCCAAACGCCTACATGGCGTATAGTGGGACAAACTTTACTTTACTTTAAATATGTCAGCCTGTAAATAAGTAGTTATGAATTAGGTTTTTAATTATTTTGATAACTATTGCGCCTTAAATGACAGACTTTCCCCCCCAAACAATCTCACAACTTCCTCTTGAAATTACTGCAGGGTATGTTTCACTTACCTGTATCCTAGCTTCGGGAAGGCCAATTTTTGCAGCTAACCTTTCTCTAGCGAACACATCAGGATAGTGTGTCCTCTCGAATTCTGAGAAAGTAAAGAAATTGTAATTATAACAGTATATAATTACTTGTATAAATCTAGGTAGGATTGCGTCCGTAGTGAAGCGTACGTTGACACCTGCTCCAACTGGTGCAATACGACTTCATATTTGGAACAAATTAACTGCCTTAAAGCGTCAAATTACGTCTATTATTGCTTGTTTACTCTACTTTACGGCAGTGTGTGATATAATTAATTTGTATAGCGATGAATGTGGTGTTTTAGGATAATTCTGAAATTTGAATAGCTATGGGTGTAAAAAAGCGGCCGTGTCCTATTAATAAACCGCTTGGTTATTTGCTTGTAGGTAATAAGGAAAGCCAAGATACATAGTTCCTGATCAGGATTTGATCTTGGTGCATTTTGGGCGTAAATCAGACTCGTTACCACTCTGCCAACAACTGAATGGGGTTATTTTGAAAGTACTTTAAAATAAAGAGTTAATTCCTACAGTGAAAATTAGTATTCCAGTTGTCCATCCTTTGCTCTGACATCTACTGGTTATTCCATGATGTTGGAGGAATTGAAGTGTCTGACTCGGTTATTTAAACGAATGAATGAGTGGCCAGCCCATTATAAAGAATGAAGAGATTGGGAGATTATGGAACTTTTGAGACGACAGTGAAATGGAAGAAGACAGAAAACCGATCCTGGATCTTTGTCTTGCGTAAGTCTCACGAAACTTGAGTAAAGACACAGGTTGAGCTTCGAACCCAGATCCACACTGAATGCAGAGAGAATTGTACGACTGAGCTAGGTTGTTGTGAATAGTATCTAGAATCCAGAACGGTAGGAATTCTTACAGTTTGTTTTCCCGATATTAACTGACAACAAGTGCGAACCTATTAGAAGTTATCAATCACAACGATTCATATCGCCGCTCACACGCTGCCATTTTTCTCCCCTGATGTTATCAATCTTAACCCGCATGTCTTTACGTTCCTACAGCATCAATTTGAAAATAAAATAAAAGTGAGAAAGACGAGAAGGAAGGCAGAGAGAAAGCAAGAAGAAGACTCTCATCGAAAATCAATAGTTTGAAGCCACCTACTGCTTCAACTTGCTTGCTGTAGTTGAAGAATAATTTCTCCATATAGAGAGAAGCCAGCACAGTTGACGACAAGACAACCTTCACCCTCAGTCTACGTAATGTTCAAGCAACGCACGAAGAAGCAGGCAAAAAATTATAAAGCAGGGGTCAGCAAACTACGGCCCGCGGGCCAAATCCGGCCCGCCGCCTCTTTTTGTACGGCCCGCGAGCTAAGAACGGATTTTACATATTTAAATTCTTTGAAATTTCAAAGTACGCGCTATAACGAAACGGCCGAGTTGAGTAGTTGAGAGAAAGAATTTTATAAATGTCTTCCAAGCGATGAATACGGTCAATTAAGATCATATGCTCAGGGATTGATATCTGTATTTGGCAGCGCCTACCTGTGTGAAAAGACATTTTCAAAGATGAAATATGTAAAATCTCAATACAGGTCAGCATTAACGGATGAACATTTACAATCAATTTTGATGATAGGGAGTACTGAATTTAAATCTCAGTTTGGTGAAATATATCTCATAACAGGCAATTAATTCCATTATTCCCATTAGTAGAGCTGTATTTCAAACAATTTTAGTCTACTTATTATTATTACGTTACTTTTTGTTCAATAAATTTGTTAAAACTTGGTTTTGTCTTGTTACATAAGGATCGTTCTATACCATAAACAACACAAGTTATATAAAACTATTAACTAAACTTATTGTAATGTGTATATGGTCGCTTAAGAAATCACATAATGTTGCAAGAAATAATGTAAATGTAAGAATGTAAAGTGCTTGAGAATGTATCTGGACCAATATTCTGTATTCGCCATGTTGTCGTAGTGCGTAACCCTGTAGGTAACACAGATGCAAACTATCAGCAATTATTTATAGCCTACTTCCTTATTAAGGAAAATTTGGATTACAATAAGGTCATATTCGCTTGTCTTTCCCCCGTTATAAATTACGGGAACCCCAGACGGAGGTTTGGTATTTCTAGATCCGTCTTCTAAAAATAACTTTTTCGCCACTGTAGTAATTCCTGTAGAATTGCACGAGTTAAATTCAGTGCCCCGTGAATGACGAATTACAACTGTGTGATCAAGTGCACCGTGTCCCATTTGTTCGAAACATCTTTAGATGCTGCTGTGAATGACATATAAAGGACAGCCGCGCTCTACATGACAAACAGCAGCTACACGAACATAATATCTACTCTTATTTTGTTCTTTTTTCGTTGAAATGTATACGGATTCATCTGCAGACGTTAATCCGTAATGTATCACGTGCTGTGATGTATAAGTCTGTATGTAAGATGTTTTAATTTGAAGGGGCAAGTAATTCTTGCACCACAGTGTAGTTGTAAACAATTTTTAGTAATATCATTTACCTATAGTTTATTTGGAACATGTTAATCATATTTATTTTCCTTCTTATTAGAAATATTGCCTTATTATTATGATTTTTTTCTTCAATTTTATCTTCACCATTGTTTTTATACAAGTTCTGGAGATTACTCGTCCTCCCATCTAATAGGATCCGGAGGATATTTTCCCAGGAGTAAGCCGGCCGGAATGTACCCCCATCTAGTGTCAAGGTCATCTCTTTAAGTGGTAACTTATGTGTACCTCCAGCTTCATCGCTCAATATCACTACAGTTTTTTTTAACAAAGTGTGTTTATTGATTTCTTATGATTCTCGGTGTAAACATTGATTCTATGGACTCTACCTTTCTCTAAGCTGTCTATCTGCTCGTTGGTGAAGGAAGTTCGGTTTCTCTGTAACTTCCTCTTGAGCCGTAGCCGTATTTGGTCTTCGTCAGGCCCCCCAGCACTTGACCCTGCATTTGAATTGTCCCCCGAATTTGTCTCGTCAGAAGGCGCCCCATCCAGATCAACCACTAGAACACAAAACACTAAATGAGAATATCTTGGAAGGGTTGAACTTGAGACCTGCTTGGCGTTCATCTTTTCTGTTCGGTAGATAGATCTGTAAAACGAGAACAAGTCCACTCCTCTTCTCTGAAATATACAAAGTATTTAGATGCATAGGAAATGTGATGGATCAGTCAGATAAGTCTGAATATTGGACGTGGTAACTTCTGACTTTCAAATCGCACCAGACAATAAGATTCTTGGACAGACATTGATTAAGGTTCGAAGAAATATAGACTGTAATAACGAACATAACAGCATTTGGAACCATAAACCATACAACGATCTACACCCACCACAGTTAGAATCCCTGCAGAGTACTTACAGATAAGTTACCTTAGAGGTACAAATTACTATGTATTTCCATATTCTGTCCAATGTATTAATTTTCTTATTACCCGACGCTTTAAAGTCTGAGTTATTGACAGCGTCGTTAAATATACGACAAGTAATAAATAAATAAATTCAATTTGACCAAAGATTTTCTCAAACTTAAAATTATGATAATTTATAGTGTTTCACGCACATTTTGCACATCATTTAAATACTCCCTTCTTCTTCCCGACTAACGCGTACTTCTTTTCTTGGCTATTTGGCTTTTCTCTTTTATGCGCTCGTAACTTCCAAACTTTCTTCTTCGTCTGCTTTTTTTCGCTCTTCTCCCTCCTTCTCTTTCTGCGTTCCTGCACTGTGTGGTGCCTGTCGTTATCAGGTTTCCATTAGTAGAGGCGGGCATCTCCAGGCAGACGTGGGAGCAAAAGGGAGCGAACGAACGTAACGGGACGTCGGAGTCCTGATAAGGCGAGCAGAGCGCACGATTCGCTCTTTCTCTGTCACGCACACATACGAGGACGATATACCGAGCCCAGTCAGGCGGAAACTCCCGATAACGCGACAGAGACGCGCGATATCCCAAGTCTATGCGTGCAACAGAGCTGGAGAGACTGGCATGGAAAGGGTTACACTACTTCGAAGTGGCGGGCGCTGGTAGAATGGGGGTGTAGTGCAAAAAAAAAGGAGGTGACAGAAACGAGAACTGCCACGTCGTCGGGCGGCAAGGAGGGCCCCAAATAAGGAGGCAAGAGAGACAAGAATGTAACTGAAAGAAAAATTGGGGATGGGTTTACGTTTTGGCGCTAAAATGAGTCTGAATACAGTCTGATGGAAATTTTTAAATATTGCACAAACCACCACATCAGTCGCAATGCCGGTTCTAATTCATTTTGATATCAACTCTGTTTCTACTTTCAAGTCACTCCAACCAACGACACGCGGCTTTTATGTGAGACATGGAACGCGGAAATCCACAGAAACTGAATTCATTAACTTATAACTTCGGTTCAGTTTCGCGTGCAATTGCTGATATACCAATTTTGATGTCTTCGGAGATTTTTAAATTCTAACGTTTTATGTTTGGTTTCTCTGAAACGAAATTTATTATGCTCGTAACCGGTTGCAATATTATAGAAACTGAGAAACCACTTTGAAAATCTAGCTGTAGGTAGGTGTTTACTATTAAAGCGGATCTTAAATAGTGCGTGAGCCTGTGGATTGGATTAGCGGGGACTTATGGACACCATAATGAAAGTTTCTTTGGGTTGCATAAAAGGCAATGAATGTCAGCCAGTTGAAGGCCATCATCTTCTCGAGAAGGACTCTGATCCGTGGAGTTATTTAGTGTCAGATTATTGTTATGCGACGGAAAACACTGTCTTGGTCTTGGGTTTCTCTTATGAAGCCCGACTTTATTAGAAACACGATTCACGAAATGATTCTTATAGCTATGGAGCGAGAGACGTGATAATGGTTGAAACAGGGAAGAAGGAAACTGGATAAAATGGGAATATGGAAAAATGGTACTACGAAGAAGATGGCATATCTCATGGAGTTTAAGCTTTTCATATCATCATAAGCTTTTATTTATTTCAGTGCATGATGCAACTTTACCGTCTTACAACCTGAAGGAGATGGGATAAGTAAAGTTTTATGTCATTTGGGTGGGTGGGGGGGGGGGGTCATAGGAAGCATTAGAAAGCAAGGGAACGCCTTAATTCTGGTTTGTAGCATGAATCAAACCATATATGCAACGAATATGGCTATCTTCTGAATGGTAGTGCCATGTGGTCTGGTAGAAATTTTCCAACGTTTCAGAGCTTCTTGCTACCTCCATTATTTTTAAAATGAATTTCTATTTTACATATTTGTACTGACATTAATTTTGATTGTTCCTGGCGTGCGTGAAGCCTGAAGCTTACTACTCACTTCCATCTATAACCAAAATTGGGACTGCTTGTGTTTTTGTTCATATATCACTGTTGTGGTGTGGTGCTTTGGCAAAAGGGGAAATCAGGATTAATTTTTCAGTAGTTAAAAAAGAAGAATATTATACTCTGATCGATCCGTAACCTGTGCAGCGACTAAATTCAACGAAGGATTTTAGGGCAATCGGCCGCCTCTGTTGGTCACAAAAGACCGACGTTTCGAGAAACTTCGCGGTCCTCATAATTAGGGATCTATTGTCTCAGACATTCTCGAAACGTCGATTGTTTACGGCCACCTGATTGCCGAGAAGACTTTATTGAATATTATATTTTGTGTGTTTTATCGTAGCATATTGTTATAAATCTGGACCAGTTCCTCAATTATATGCTTTCAACATGTGCAGGCTTTTATTAAAATGCCAGTTAGCTGAAAGCTGTGGATCACTGACGATCGCTTTACAAATAGATTGTTTTAATTAACAAACTTGTGAAGACTAAGTCAGGGACAATACTCCCAGATACATGTTGAATAGATCTCATTACTTCATTCTACACATTAAATTTAGCGCCGAGCCCGTGTTAACGACATTGTGAAAACTAGCAGTATTCATAACCCAGAACAGGTAGAATGGAGGACTATACGCCTGCTGTATTTTGATTAGACTACGTGCATGAAAGAAAAGTCGGAGAAGTTGCCGCATAAGAACGGCGACTACCGTGATTACAGCACTCGTCTGCTTCTGCATTACAGAAACAGAGTTCTTGAGAAGCTAGTAGTCACTAAGCTAGTTAAGTAATGTCTTGCCTTTTATGGCACCCGACGTTTCAGTAACGTGTTCACAACAACCCGCCACTGATTCCTCCATGAGCCAGACGAATTCAGTCTGCTTCAGATGCATTTTAAAATTATCATTCTATCTGCGCCTTTGTCTTTCTTTGAAATACACTGTTAGCGCAGTAGATTTGTTCTTATCCTAGGACAGGAAGCATGGAAAAAGTTTTCGAGCTGTTCGCCTGCAGTATTTCCGTTAGACTACCTCGCTAAACTGTACAGTCGGAGAAGATGCCGCACGGGAACGGCGTTTCCCATTGTTTGAAATGTGTACAAAGTTCGGTTAGGATATCGGTCAACTGAAACCCTTGTGTTCCTTGTGACCTTTTTTCACACACACCATAATTCTGTGTGTTTCAAATTTTCATCCATCTGTACTGCTAACTGAACTTATCACAGCCTCTTTAATAAAATTGTCAGTCTAGCTGCATGACTAAATATCCTGGTGTAAGATTTAAGGTTTTCACAGCGGTGAATATGAAGATTTCTGTCTTCTGGGTTGTTGCGCTGTGTAGTCTGGTCGATGTTTACCGATTCATCGCCCTGATGACGGAGGCAGTATGACCTCTGAAACGTTGGTAAACATCGACCAGACTACACAGCGCAACAACCCAGGAGACAGAAATCTTTTTCCTGGTGTAGTTCATGATCATTCCTTTATTATGTATGGTAGTTTCATGCTTTGTAACCAACACTAGATTCCGCCAGTGAACCAATCCATGCCTCTTTGTACGTACTCAAGCTTTATGTGTAATATACAATAAACACCTCCATATGACAGCTTTCCTGGATGTGCAGGTGCTTAATAGTTGGAAGCACGTGGTAGAGTCTCGTCTCTACCACTACAGGAAGAACTTCAATTACCCCTTGGGTATCAGTCATATTTGATCACAGAGTCGTTCTGGGAATTTTAATTATCGAGTCTAAATGTCTCATTAAACTGACAGAAAATTGAAGCAAATTTTTGTAGTTATATTAAGATGGAAACAAGAAATGTGTACACAACTTCTGTTTAAAAATCTCAGCGTACTGTACTACTTAGAAAATTAATTAATATAATGGAAGAAACGACTATTGCTTTCCTCAGCAGTTATTTCTCATTGTTTAAAACATTGTTCACCCCTGGTTTAGTGTTTAATACGTGTAGGTCAGAACGGAACACAATAGCATCGCGGCACAAGGGGGCGACAAGTCCCGACATGGGATTAGCAGTGTTGACAACTTGTTTGGGGGGGTCCGCTATTTTGTGGAAAACCACGGTGGCAGGGCATGGGAATTAGGTCTATTCGGTTCTCAGCTGTCTGTTGAGAGACGCGTGTACAAGGATTGCATTGGTTCCGGACATAGTAGCTGCTCTGTAGAGGGAGCAGAATTAAAATGGTCGCACTTTTATTCGGCATTCTCGAATACGTGTACTATATTTTTATTTCGCCGTGTTTCCAAACTACTTTCTTGTACTTGGTATTTGTCAAGGTTTGCCACGTGACGATAATAAAATAGACTATAGTCCAATATGTTACACCAAATAATTTATTATTATAAATTTGTAGTTCATGTACGTATGCCAACATTGCGACGAATATCTGAGGTGGAAGCTACACCAGTGTCAATTAATATAAGATTCTGAAATTTTGTCGTGATTTGATAAATTTTGGAAAAATGTACAACTTTTTAGGAATCTAAAACAGCATGAGAAAAGCACTAATATTATATTTAGCATTAGGTTTGATTGTAGCAGCTAACGAATCGCAGGAGACAGGCATGCGAAATTTTGTTTGGAGTTACATGATATAAATATGTCTCTTATAGTTTATGTTAATGTATGCAAACACGCCAACTTTGCAACTTTTTAATGTTATGTTGGGCTGTTTTGACATATTGAGAACCTGTACTGTGGAAATTATGCACGGAGACCATTAAATTAAATTATATAATTTTTAAATTGTACTTCTGCTGGCCTTATACAGACTGAAGCATTTGAAGGGAATAGGGTGCCAGTTTCTTCCCAGAACTCCTTACTCTCTTCGTCAAAATATACCCTTCAAATCCATCAGAAGTTTTCGAACGGACATGTCTTTACCTGACTATCGGTCCGAGCTTGTCAGATATTACGTAATAACATCGCATGTTGTTTTGAATATCTGGTCACTGCAGATGAGCTTGTGCATGACTGGAATTTATTCCGTCGCAGGAGATAGCATATCGGTTGAATAAAACGATGTTAAGTTGAAGTAGGAGAATATGTGTGACGTAACTGAAGCTTACTTCTATGGATGTTTACAGAGACGTTACGTGTGTAACCCGTATTCAGGACGTACTTAGTTCGAACCTCGAACGGTACACAACTACCACTGACCATCCATCCATAGTAATCCTGCAGTACCTTGAAAGAGGCTACGACCTATTTTTCCCCATTTACAACTTACGTGATCAACCTGTCATCCCGTCTTAGGATAGGCCCACTTAGCATTGCGATTATGACAGCTTCGTTAAATAGCGTTTTGTTTCTAGTATAGGAATTTCCACAGAAATTAGTATAGAAGCAGGAGGGCGGATTATGTTTCACGTGCAGTGACATGGAAGTTTCTTGAAAGGTCTGAAAGAAAGAAAACAGAAATATATCTCCGCTTTCATGTGACTGATGATCGCATATACGAATTAAACGCAGTGACTACCGACTGAAATATTTAACGACATTAGTTCGCTTGAAAGTCTGGGGGAGGGGAAGTTTAGCTCTGTACCTATTCTCGGCTGTACTTGTAATTGACAGCGTGTAAATAAATTTCAGTTAATGCGACATAGAAAGAGTGCCATTGAGATATAATTGTCCTCTATTTTCATTCTTTCTATTCTTTTGCATCCTCTTCATAATGGTGTCTCATTTCCGAATGTTCTTTCACAACCCCTGCTTCAGCCAGCCAGCCAGCGAGGGTGGCTTGCGACACTTTCAGACACTCAGATGCAGAATCTCAACAGCCAGTGGCCGCCTTCAAATGATCGCACTTTCCCCCTATTACCGTTGTAACGGAAAGTTGTCTTTATATCTTGGTATCAATTTAAACATTTTAAATTTTCGAATAATGTATATATTTACAGTATAATGTGCAGTTTACGTGATGGTTGCTTTCCTGGAAAATACCGCGTCAGCCGAAATAACCTAGCTATACAATGTTAAAATGTTGGTTACGTTCAGTAGGAGACAGTCTTCCATGTTTAATAAGTAACTGCGATATATTTTGGTTATTTAAAAGTATAATCGAATTATAATCACTTAGAATAAGAATATAAGTGTGTGCCTATAAATGTTAACTCTTTAAGAGCAGTCGTAATTATATGCACCGCCTTATTTAACATTCGTTAATTTTGCGGAGTGTATTTATGGGTTTCATATGATTTCCAGGTGGGATACTATTGTTTCCTTATACGTTGTTACCCGATTTTTTTTGTAATGGAGAATTGACGTATTTTAATTGATGCAGGAACTGCATTTTTAAATGTTATTTAAATGAACGTTGTGCTTCAGAAGTCTAAAAAACACAGTGGGTTCTTCATTGGTTTATAGTTACTATAGGAGGAACTAGATAGCGCACAGTAAATTCTTGGTCTCCACTTCACACCTTTTTTATTTTATTATTACTTTTCTCTCTTTTACATCATATTTCTTCGCCAATGGGAAGTCTTATTTCTTATTTTCTTTTCCCTCCGCACTTCTAAACTACATCTTTCATCCGCCATTTCTTTCTTACGGCACGATTGCTGTCTTTTCACTGGCTGAATCTGGCGTGTCATCCTGGGGTCTGCCATCATCACACAACAACAAAAAAATTTGTGACGATTCGCGCACAAAGACATAGGCTAAGGGTATGAATAAGAACGGAAGTTGGTGTAATAAGCTGCAGCAGTGATAACTTACACTTCCAGCAACTTTTGATGGCAGCTAATGGATACTTGGGGTAACACAATCTCATCTACCACGACACCTCTGGAAGTTAGTGACAAAATGGTTGGCTTATTGCCGTATCAGCAGAATTATCCACTGCCTGCCGCTTCATATTCTACTTCCTTGTCGTTTTTCTATTATTTTATACTTAAATCTATAAAGAACACTAGATAAAAGCAGAACGTAAATTAGTTCTTTGTGAAAGATATTTGTTAACTTTAATTAGTTCTCTGGTTTAGGAAAATAAGAAATGCTGGTGTCAGCATACATGAACATTATTTGTGACCAAAATGCAAAGACAACGTTCACAAACGTAAATAAGTGCAACTACTTTGGGAAAAAAATTGTTAATTTGGTATTTAGACTAACTATTATAAATTTATATTTTGTACCTTTGTTTCTCTACTGTGGCCTGTGTTTCAGATGAGTGGCGCGATGATTGAAAGGAATCTTTTGATTTTAACGGTTAGGATTTTAAGATCAGGAATATTTTGTAAATATGTGACTTGCTCATGAGCTCAATCTCGCTGTCCCCACGATTTGCAAACGTACTCATGATACGGAATATGCTAATGTTTACTGTTCCTTAAATGAGTTCAATGTAAAATACAATTCGGTGAAACAGTATAGTGTTTTATATTCTCTAAATGTAATGGTAGTATTAGCTTCCGCAACTATGATAGTGTTAGAAGTGTGGAGCAGATTTTTCAGGACATATTTTTAAGTTTGTTCAAAGCAATAGAATTACAATGAGGTTATTATTTTCAGCTAACGATTATGATTGACTGCCAAAGCAGTCCATGTGGGAATTGTGGTATATAAAATGGCATAAATACCATGTAAGGAAAAACGTCGTAACTGATCAGGTTATCTCTTCATCCAGGACATTATTACTTATGCCCAAATTAAACATCTCAATTCAACACAATGCAGACAGAACACGTATATCTACTCCGTGTCGAAATACAAGAACAGTGTTAACTTTTAGTAGAGAAGGCATTGGTATAATAACAGCATAACGTTTGACCTGCCTATTGTAAAAATATCAAATTCAACTTTTGAAAAGGTGCTACACAGTAAGGACCAGCACGCGGGTTGAAACTGAAGCGCTGTTCTTACTCAGGCTACTTCAGGTTCTCCCCACCCTGTGTTTCTGTCCTTTCACTTCAGAAATACAAGGACAGACGAGAATACTTTTCAGATTTTAATAATATGTTCTGAACCTTAGTGGCTATTTCTTTGTAAATGAAACCACTCACGTGGCTAAATTTTCTGTATACCTTAAAGTATGCCGTTTGTTACATTTGAAAGGAGAGAAGTGTCTTGTATAAAGAGCAACAACATAATCTTGTATATCCTCGTCTCAAGCCTTTGTTTTCTGCTACTGCTTATTAGAGACCAACAAAGACTCTAGTTTGCTGGGATTCCAATAATACGTACTTATGGTTACAAGAACTCAGTTGTCCATATCAAGTGGCCTATAGCATACGAATTTGAACAATGTAGAGTCAAGTTTGCGGTTGCAGATATTGTAATATTTTAACACCTCACTGGATCTACAAAATGCATAGGCATGTCTGGGGTTTGAATGAAAGTGAACTCTTGCATCTACTCAAAGCTTGAATTAATATGATACACTACTTGAAACAGACCACGCGTTTTCACGTTGTTATTGTGCTGCTAGGCGATTGTTCTGCATGATATTCCTGATTCTGTTTCAGAACACTACAATGAATTGTTCTAAACATTACTCGTATCCTATTATAAAACAGCTTACTGCCATTTCTGTTAGGGTCAGAAAAGACGTTAATTCAAGACCAGCAACATAAAATTAAATTCATACTCTTTCTGGCGAATGTTGCGATATTAATCTGATACGAAAAGCGTAGACTACATACAGAATGGTCACACCACATCCTATTCAACGCCTATCATGATCTCAGCAGTTGATATAGTGTATAGCTAATAAACAACAACATAAGTTTTTTATGTAGCATTTAGGTTCCTATGAACCAGTCTAACCCAGTCGGTAAAGTGATTGGCTACTTCGGGCTGGACGTCCGTGGTAAGGATTCTCTGAATGAAAGAATGTGGGGCTCTTATACCACGGACAATATGGCGTGTGGCTAATTTCTTTCCGAAAGTATACGTTGAGCTTTACCTCAGCTCTCCCATACTTCTTAAATTCGTTGTTCTTAGCGCCAGGGATGTTGTGTACTTACTCCAAATGAGAATACATTTTCCATCCTTGTTTCTTCTTTCATGACTCTTTTGGTGTGGCATTAAACTAAGTCCTTACAGAATCGACATATTACTAAACTGATATATCTTTCAGGATATCCCAAAATCAATGCAATTAAGTGAGGATATAAAAAGAGACCCATAACTTCTTCAGTTTCATGAAAAAATAAATTTAGCTTACAGTAGCACTTGATAAAATTTCATGAAGTTTTTAAAACATGGCTCTTGGAGAATTGGTCTGTGTACACATTACGCCTTCTACGGAGTCGAACGAACGCGTTAAATAATCAATGAAACGCTTTCGTTATAGTCAGTACCGGACTAAAATTGTATCGATTTATTATTACGACCTTTCGTTTGCTTTCACCCGACCTGCCTGCTCGTATTCTGTGGCCTTTTTAGCATATACTCTGCCTAAAAGAATTACCAACCGGAGTTCTGCATCTCCCCCTCCCCGACTTAGTGGACCTTATTGTCGACAATCTCTGTGTTTTCACTTCACTGCGTGCGTTGAAAACATCAAGCGGTTCGCCTCCTGTTCCTTCTTTAAATTCAGCCTGTCAGGGGTGACAACCTCAACGACAAAAATAGCTAACAAAAGTCGGGGCCATCAGGACAAATTTACCCAGGCATGCTGCTGCTGATGTTGATTGTGATGGGGTGCATCAATCACAATCAAGATATGTTCTTAAAATGACATCGTTTGAACCAAATGTCGCTTCCGAGTGGTTAGCAATTCAGCTTTGTATTCGACAGGTCCCGCATTCAAATCTCTTTCCCGGAGACAGGCTATTCAAACTGAAACTTGTCTTGGTTTTACTCAGTTTCTTTAAGCGAGATAGTGCCTCAAATTAGGCCACAACTGTTATGTTCCACATCCTTTCCAATTCATTGTTCATTAATTAATAATTCTGTCATTCGATGCTGTTTGTTCTCGGCTACTGACTTGGAACAGACTACGAACAGACAAGACGACATACGCTTGCTTGTTAGTGCGTTGAACGCTTGTCGTTACCCTGTGTTTTGTCTCTTGATTTTAGACCCTGGCAGAAGGGTCAAGTCTTAGAATTTGTCCCCGACGAAAAAGTGGAAATTTCTGCCTCTAATGAGCTGCTACTGCAGACGGAAATGAACGTGTTAATGATATAGATGTCTTTAATAATTATGTCGAGACATGTGTTTGGAATCTACATTTTCAATACAATCGTCTTCTTGTTTAGTTACATTCTTTGAGCTCTTCTAATATTTAATCATGGCTTAAACGTTGATGAAAGGTAGAGAATGAATAGAAGACGTTTATCCTCTTGGGATAATCGTATTTACCGGTCGTCATCATCCCCCATCCTCATCAGAACGTTAGCAATTATACGAGAAATGGATTGTGAAATTAAATTAAATTAGGAGAGAATTATTCCGTGTTCACAAAACCAAAGCTTGTGACAACATTATTGTTACAACCTAAGGTATTAATTTAGGTTAATTGATTTATGAAACCCCTCTTTGCCGGAAATGACGTCTTCCTTGCGGTCCTTAATTTTGTACAGTGTTGTTATGAACCACCCCTTTAAATTTAATCACAGTTTAAAGTAGCTATAAGTATAATTCAGGAAGAAATTTATAATAGATAAAATTTTGCTACTATGCACTTAAAAAACCTTTGTCTTACCGCCTGCTGTCTAAGGAATAAAATTGAAATAATATCAAATTTGAGGTTTTCATGGCGGTGAAGACAATCGATCCTGGTCTCTTGGGTTGTATCGTTGATCCGTGTGAATGTTTAAGTTTCTGGTAAACATTAGTATCTGTCTACAAGACCACCCAGCATTCTATCTTTCCCCGGGGAGTAAAGCGACCGGGGTGTGAACCTGGCCATTTAACTCCACCTACTGTAGAGGTTAAGAAAGCGCGAAGCTATACCTCCATTCCCCGTACGTCTTAATGGCGTAATACTTTATTAAAGAATAGATGCAACATTTTAGGTGGACTAGGTAGACGGTGTCACCCGAAAGCATCAAATTTCCGTCTCGTACAGAGAGAACAAGCCATCCATCTTTCCTGACGATCGTAGCAGTAACGTGGCTTCGCGTCGCTTACATTTGCTACACAACTCTTTGCTAATAACTTGTCAGCAGAGCCTACGTCTTCCTACTACCATGAGGGGGAAAGCAAAAGCAAATTATTTACACTCAAATGATTCTATTTCAATATCGGAACAAAAGAAAGGCCACCGAGCCTGGTGTTGAGGGAGACGAAGACCGGTTTGGGCGCAGCCGCGTGATACAGTCTGTTCTCTCATTTTAGTCCATGGTTCCTCAACTTATTCTGTATCTCTGTTCGATACTCTTCTTTGATATGTCAAAACACGGAAACTCTACACCTAAATTTTTTTTCCTGTTTTATATTCTGGATGTCCTGAGTCCGTATGTCGGCCTAAAGACCGGCTATAAGGACGATGGTTTTCGTGGTTTTATTCAGTCACTGGAAGTAAAGTCTTGAATAATGCTTTGGAAGAGGCCACTATCTGTTCCTTTCCACATCTTTTCCAATTCACCTTTCAGAATGACTCTACCCTTCAACGTAATATACTAAGTCTTATAAAGTTGAAAAGACACGTTAAATAACATAAGGACCAATTAAGCCCAGAAGTTCTTACTTTGTTTTACTTTCTCCTGATGAATACCGACTTGATTGGTGCATCCCCATGCAACCGAATATTTTTGAGACTTTTCAAATATTTCCCGTCTGTGGAGAACTTAAGAATTAGTATACGTCCCACGGTACAGAAACAAATGGAGGTTAGCAAGCTGTGTATATTTTTTATTAGCATTTGAATGGATTTAATATTCAACTTTTGTAGTACTTCCAGCTTGTCAAGAATTTCCTCGTCTGTTACGGAACCCACCCGTACGTTCACACCATTCTTGCTAAAATCCCGTCACTGGATCCATCCTGAATCAGCTGAATCCGGTTAATATCTTTACGCCCATTGCTTCAACATTTTTTTACATGACCTGGGTTCGATACCCAACGGGGCAGTATTTTCTCTTCGCCACAACGTCTAGACCAGCGCTTCTCAAAGCGGTGGTCCGCGGACCGGTGCCGGTCCACAAGTCTGCATAACGCCGGTGTAGATTTAGAATTGAGAATCTTGTAAAGAAGAAGCAGGCTCATCTGTCACATTATAAGTTGACTGAATTTGATGATACACACATTTTTCAATAAAAATTATTAATAAAAATTTATTTTTCTATAATCCCATACATCATATAAGACCTTTGACCCTCAACAACCACGCCGGTCCCTAGGATATTTGGAAACAAATTGCCGGTCCGCGGCAACAAAAAGGTTTGAGAAGGCCTGGTCTAGACCAACTCTGGGGCCCACCCAATCTCCTGTCCAACACGTACCAGCATTATTTTTTCGGGGTCAAAACTGTCAGAGCGTGAGGCTAACCATTTACTTTCAATTAGAGACGCAATTAACAATGCGTGGAGCTATACATACACATACATCTTCAAGGCGTGGTATTTAGTCGTGCATCAGTAATAACTTTGCATTACATTTATCACTTTATTATCATCCTCTCATTTACGCCATTTTTCCCAAGTGGTCTCCTTCTTGTTTTCAGACACGTTCAATGGACATCCTAAAATAATATTGGCCTACAAAAATTTCACTTTCACACGTTTTATAAAGAAACCCTCTGAAAAGTATCGCACAACCACTGTGTTACTACAGAATGATTATCATGTGGCAGGTCATCGATTGCATTGTTTCTCCCTACTTGGAAACAGGCAATGGATGTGATAAATAACAGCCTTTAATGGACGCCTTTTTGTCTTCGTGAGTGTTGCTGTCTATGTACTGAGAAGCTAAGTTACTGGGAGGGATACGGCACATATTATTTCGTATTAATAGCATAATCGGGGGTTTTGCAATTCATTCTTATTTAAATAGAAACTTTTCAGTGAAAGAATCCAGCTCTCTTGCTCTTCCTTTGTCTCTGTCACCCTGTGCCAATGTATCGACTTCGTACTTTGCCACTGGCTTAATCAGTATTTAGAATAATTTAAATTTTGGATACTGACAGGCATAGACTGACAAGTTAATTTTCCTTAATGAAAGCAAGAAAGATGATGGTTAGTTCAAAGTGTGCCGTGCTGTGTACTGTGACTGTAATGTACATTACGCTGCCTGCCGAAACAATGTGCAGTTGCCAGAGGAGGAAGGGATTCATTTCGAAAATGGACCTCAGCGTCAATCTTAAAGGTTGTTTACGGCCGTAGTAATCAGGACATCGGTACATTACACAGTGCAGAATACCACTCTGCAGCGCGTGCTGTAGTTTACTCGCACAGGCCTAGTTTGGATTTCGGCTGTGTTTTGAAAATCAATTAAAATGTACATCAAAGTTGTTGCCTAACCTCGCATATTAAATGTGCTATCGTCTTAAACATTCTTCCCTCCATCATCATTTGTGTCTTTCTTTAAACTACTTTAAATGTCACAGAAAAATTAATAAACTTATATGTCTAGATTTTGAAATAACTGAACAATTTGGGTACTGATGGGATGTTAAATTATGCCAGTGCAAACGAACTGATATACCAAAATATCGATTTTAATCTTTGGGATTGTAACGCCTTGTAATCTTTTAGGTGAAGATGGAGGAGATATGTTCCTCCGAAACCTTCGTAATCATCTATAAAATTACACGATATCGCAACTGAAAAGTTCACAATCGATATATTAATTGTCATGACAACCTCAGATCTCAGATGTAAAAATACCTCAGGGACATGTTTGATATCCGTTTAGAAACATTATTGCCTATTGATAATATTGTAGATCATCTGTGACACGTGCAACTTCTCACACCAAATAGACCAAATAGTGTCGTTGCAGAAGTATTAGGTACGATTGCAGGACTGATAACTTATTATTGTATTATTCAATGACTGTAGGTGCTGCTGATGACAAATCATTTCGATACGTAATCGTATAACAATTTTAACATCTGCCGCCAAGCTACTAAACTTTTTCTTTCCCCAGCCTAATCAATATTTAATCACCTACTTAATCTTACGAGCGTAAGGTCAAACTTTAATGGGGAGCATGGATGGATGGATTGGTAAGTTATTTCACGACTCCACACCAATTTGAAACAAGTTTATTATATATAGCATCATATAAAATGTGGGATGAAAATTTTTGCGAGAAATGTGATTGTGGCGCATTTGAATGTCCCACAATTCACCCGGAGGACTGAAGAAACTTCAGAATGTATCAATCCGGACGTCCAGTCCGCTAGTTTAAATTATAACTAGGTATCACTGAGATTCGAAACCGGCGACCTACTTGCCCCGTGTAAGATAACGTGGAATACAATTTTTCCTGCACTGCAAATTGCAGTACGGTGACAACGATGACTAATGTAGATCCTATTCACGTATCCTGGACCAGTATGACAAAGCCCTAAAAATCAGTTGTTCTTAACTATGATTTCTGGTCTATGTAAGTAATAGGTTTACATTGTCAGTGTTCCATATTTCGTGAAAAGCTAGTGATAGGCGAGGTTATGTGAGTAAAGATTCTTATACACCCTGTCGAAACCTCTACGAGTCCTGATTAGTGTACGTTTGGTTGGTTACTAAAATACGAATAACAAGAGAGCAGTGTTGGCAAGGAAAAATGCTAAGTGTGATTGGTAGGCTGATGTGACGGGGAAGAAGTGCTTGCATGAGATAGCGTTTTCGTTCAGAGTGGCGAGTCGTGTTTTCGCCCTTTGTAGCGGTTTTGGATAGGCTACTGTTATTATAATCCTGATTTTTACGTAGAAATATTAATACTTGATAATATTTGTGTTTAAAACACAAAGTAATTCGGGATGTCTGCCAGATTTTGTAGGTACGATAACCAAGTGATTTGGAGTTCGAAAATTCTTGTCAACGTGGGTACAGTTCTGAAAATTTAATTGGTTATAGTAATTTAAAAGCAAAGTAGAAGTTCGAGATATAAAGTGTCTTAATGAAACATTTTGCAATCATTTAATGTAAGACGAAGTGTTATTTTATAATGAAACATGTTACTGAGCAGGTCTGAACAAGGAAACAGCCTGCTGCCTATACGGTCGGTGTTGCCAACCATTTAAAGAAATGCTGCAGTGTTCTGTACAGTAATTCGCCGTGCACAAATGCGCATTAAAGTTGACAATTTAAAGTTTTTATTTCATTGTCGTTTATTGTCTTCTGGTTTTTTACCCTAGAGATTGAGGCGGTATGTTTCTCCGAAACGCTTGTATCTACCGGCAAGTCCACACAGTGTTATATTTAAGACGTTCAGCATCGACTTCCTTAATGCTTCTGTACTCGCTTGAACACTTACAGTTTTTCTTCAGTCTACCGTCATCTCTTCACTGAAATTCATCGTTGTGAACAGTTTTCTTGTTAGTGTTTACGTATTCGTTTAGGAACTACAGACCTTATTCAATCTGGTTTTGCCTTTTCACCTACGAAGTTCCCCGTCTAAAACAACGATTTTCCTTTAATATTTGTGCAGTCCTTTCATTTGATGAACAAGCCTAAGTGTCATTTCATTTCTCAAGTAAGTTGCACACAAATCAGAGATGGTTTTCAAACGATATCGGTGGAATACTACAATAGACAGACATACTGGATGAAGTTTTATCGTAGAATTACAGACTCGCATACATCAATGTGTGTAAACCAGCCGTAATGTATGTGCGCTATTTAGCTACATAGAATGTCAGTGCTCAGGTGGGACTGTGTGTACGCCATATCTGCCGAACATTACTTTACAGGCATTCTGCATAACAATATAAAGCCTGGTTGTGCACATACACACACAGACACAGAACAGGTCCAAAGAGATACCGCGCATCCCTATCTCCACCATACCCCCACCCCCGTCCCCCCGTCCCACCGCTACAAGCCCTGGGCCACCAGCTCAATCGCCTTGTAATTGAATTTAACAGATTCCATTGTGCGGATTCCCGGGATTTAAATTTCCTCCCTCTTCCTCACCCCGCCCCCAACCCACCCACACATACCCTTCTCACTCGGCAGATGAATCCCGATGTAGACACAACTCACCCCAACCCACAGACCTCTTCCAGCACTACTAAACAGGCTTATGTCTGAGTACCAAACGTCTTAAGCTTGCATCAATGGCGGAACTAAATGTTTGTAGTAGAACTTGACGTTGGCTTTCAGTGAAGTTGACGGGAGCAGCCGCTTTGTGAATATAAGTACGAAATGTTAATTGCGACTTCTCAAGACGTATTATCAGTCTTATACTCTTTGACTCATACGTTTCATCGGTGAATAGTGTTTTTAAAATGTAATATAGCTTAGTACGGATAACAAACAGATTATTCATTAAGAAATTTATAAAAGTACATGGAATGGGTATTTCATTTCTGCATTTTAGATGTCTTAAGAATTTATAGACTATCGAAATTCGACCACTGTCTATTTAAAAAAAAATAAACAGTTATAAAGTGCCGATCCAAACCTGTGATTTCTGGATCTCTTAAGCCTTTGCTTTTAAAGATCGTGCACCACAGAGTGAGTGTATCCTTCAAATAAATCAGTAATGCACCATTTTCCAACTTTAAGAAGAGCTTGTGTTGGGGGTTTTAGGAATCCTCAAAATTTTATAATGAGGGAATTTATAATCTGTACACATAATCTTCTGTAATCGCACAGTGGATGGATAAATAGAACTTGAGCTTTATCTGTATATTTCTTTACATCCAGGCCAATTTATGTGCTGGGAAATACAAGTTTTGGGTTATTCTTTGTGGTACTTAAATTCTCACACAACAAATTATTATGAGCATAGAATATGCGACAGAATAAAAATCTTCCTATAAATGTTAATGTAGATTAGCCTGTAAAAAATCCCGTCACTTTCTGTTGAGTATTTAAGAGACAAAACATGTGGATGGCAAACGGATCAACGGAGGCACACAAGCAGTTCGATAATAAGATTCCAAGAGCGTTTGCAACCCTGAAGGAGAAATAACCACGTCCTCTTCATCATATTGTAAAAGCTAAGTAACCACAGCAGGCGATGTGGTGTTGTTAACGCGTAAATCAATGAGTGGTACGAAATATAACCAATTAATTGCCTTCAGGAATGTCTGCTAGGGTAATACTCATGTATCAATTTTGCACAAATGGCGTTTAACTTTTCCCTTCCCGCCCTGCTTCTACTCAGTATACAGATAAATCCATAGACAGAATACCGACTCAGATTGCAGGGTTGGTTTTGGGTCGAGGGTGGCAGTGGTAGGGTAGTTTGTGATGATGCGCCTCGTGGGACCAGTTAGGGTAGGAGGGGATAAACTGGGTAGTCGCCAATAATCACATAGTTTTCAACAGGATACGCTACGGAGTCGCAGAGGAGGGCAATCATATAACAATGCTCCCCTGCCTTTCCCCTTTTCATCACGTTGAAACGCATGGAATTGAGTTGACAACCTGGTTAATATGTGGGATTCATTGAGCTAATGAAAATGCTTCCAGTACTAAATATTGTTTGTATAGGTTGGGCGCCATGCATATGAACTCTATAAACAGGTTAAGCTTGGACTGAGTTGCTAATTGTTCCACAACGGTAGTTAGATTGAAGCCTGCAACCACTGCACAGACACATTCCTGGTACATATAATGTTATACTTTTATTTACTGTCTATATAACAATTGTTAAATATATGTAACATTGTTGAATGAACAATGTAATGTGTTTCGGTATAAATTTGTCATCTTCAGGCTGTTAATTCATGTGCGATGAAAATACTAAGGTGTAATGAAATTAATTCACACATAAGCCGAGTCTGAAAAATAACTTTACATTATTGATATTAATATTATTATAAAATGCTTTTCGTGTTGGACTTGGGTGGCTGCAACATGTGTTTGAATCTTGCTTGAGGCGTGAATGTTAGTCTATTTTTTCTGTATTGTGCTGTCCTGTGTTGGTAGACGTTTTGCGACGGGACGCCACCCCCACCCCTGTCCGAGGATTTCTGCCAAATGTGCAGATGGATTAATATTTTCATAAATTAATTCTGGATTGGAACATACCTTATGGTCTAATCCTTAAAATCTGAAGAGGAATGAGAATATTTGCAAAATGAAATCAAATTAATAACAGGCTAAAATAACTTATAACGTTACAATTTATTCTCTTTTGTTGGTATGGGATTTTATAGCTCGTTCGTTTATTTAGTATGGGCCAAGATACGGGAATCTCCGGGAAGCGAGAGTGAATTTAAACTTATAAGCAAGTAAATAAATGTGTTAAAAATTCAGCACTTCCAAATAACAAAATACATTATTTCAAGATTTTAATGTAAGATGGAGAATACAATATTTGTAATTATCCCTTTGTATCTTCATGCATGATGCAGGGAATTACATGCCTAGATTTATCTTGTAGTTTAGGAGTTATGCATGCAGTTATTTGGATCTATTATCGCTTTATAAATGTTCAAAGTAAATTTGGTCAAATGTGATAAGCGTAGCGGAAAGTTTAGAGCCGACCATCACATCGAGATTACCTCAGGACCTAATTCTGGACCAACTACAAGTGGTTGAACCCTAAATTCTATCCCTTGGGAAGATTAATCAAACTTGCATTTAATTTTAAACAGCTGATATTGCCCAGGTAATTAGCGGTGCCATAGATTTTGTTCATTTAATTTATTACCAACTGTCGCGCTAGACGAGAATTGGCATTTCCACATGGCAGGAAGGATAATGTGTTTGACATAATAATTGTAGTAATGATTGATTTTTACAGTTAAAACTATTACCCCTTGGGGTCCTTTTGTTCATGTTTTCAAATGACACACTTTGTTTGTGCAGTTAAACAAATTTTACAACAGATTTATCAGGATATTGAAATGTAAACTCTTTTTTATCTGTATAATTATACAGTTTCAGTGGCAAATACGAACTGACACAAAACCAATGAAACGTAATATACTTTTAATTGATTTACGTTTATGGCTTGGGGATTTTACAGATGTTGTGCTAAATGTTATTTACGTGGTCTACACGGAAACAATTTTCATCACAAAGCGCAATGGTTACTTTTGAAACTAAAATAATACCTCTTCAGGCTATCCACTACCACCCCTTTCAGTGGACGTTCATTTTAATTAATTCATTAGTTGGCTGATGTTTTACTGTATCCCTCTGTGTGTGATATGGTTTTATACCCCGGCGAAACGTTAGTAGTGGTGATGTTGGCAAAATAATTACTGCGGTATGGCGAAAAGTGACCGCTCTACCCGGCAGCGGTAGTGGCCCCTTTTATATTCAATTTCATTTTTAAAACCGCAGTTGTGGGTGTCACTTGCAGAGTGTTGTAACTTTTTTCATATACCACAGTTGCAATCAAACAGTTACATTGTTACATGTTGAGAGGGGGCCTCCAGGGGCTTGTCGGCGCCCACAAAGTGGGACTCATCAAACACACGCACCCCTCCTCATGCTTCTCCCTGGAGTCCTCCGAGTACGGTCCGGGATATGGAACGCTATTTGGGCGCCCCAGGGTACGGGCGGGTGTGCAAGGGCTGTGGAGACCGCAATTTGTATAGTAAATGGACGCAGCACGACCTCTCAAGCAGACGTGTTTCAATGTGCATACTTGTGATCTCTGGTTTCTTTCATTACAGCCCAAGAAGGAGACAGCGATTGTTCGCTTGCCCAAAGAAAGCCTTGGCTTCAATCCCACTCTTTAACAAATTTTTTTCATTATTCCTTGACAATGAACAGCTTCATATTATTTACGACACTATGAATTTCAGAAGTGTTCATCATTCATTAATTATAGTGTTGAAGTAGTCCAGAAAAAGAGAGCTAAGAGATACAAACCTAGAGCGAAGATGGGCAAACGACTCTGTATATAACGCTTTCGAAAATTTCTTCTGTCTTTGTTTCAGCGATCAAATTCAAACGCACAATATACTTTCTAAAATTTTGTTTTAGTCTTATTTTTTCGATAATAATTTCTATCAGTCTGGTGATAAATTGCTAAATAAGGCTGTTTTGTGGCGTGAGGAACAGGCCTTACCCCCCACTCTATTTTTTATGCCCACAGGTCTAAATTCTGAGAGGTCTCAAATTCTGTACCTATATAAATTAGCCAGACATTGCTTAATTATTATAGACCCATTTACATACGTTGTAGACTAAATTTATTGAACCGTAATTGAAATATTAGTACGAACTGTTTATCCAAATGCCCTCGTATAAATCAGACTTGAGTATTATGTTCCTCGCGTCACAGTTTGTGACTTAAACGGGGTAAACTAGAATAAGTGCCACTCAACTCGTCATTTTTTAAAATGACCGGACAGAAATAAAAGAACGGATTGGCCACAGGCCTTTCCAAAAGGATGTTTACAAGTTCACGAATAACTCCATGAAGCAGAGTATTTCTTGAGAAGCTGCTAGTAACTCACGTGTTCAGTACATTTCTCGTATGTTATGGAATTCAAACTTATTACCTTGGTTACAATAACCCGCCAGTGGAACTTATCCTGAGTCATATGAATCAGTTTATACTCGAGCGTACTATACTTTAAGTTCCATTTTAATAGCATCCTTCTATCTAAACTTGGGTCTCCCGAAAGATCTTCTTTCTTCGTATTTTCAGACTAGAATTTTGTTGACTTTTATAATCTTAATCTTATTTTTCGTAGTTTAGCTCTTTTCAAATAATCCGTCCAAGTCCGAGGCCTTGGGTAACAATTCGTGACATGTTTACAGCGAGAACTTTTTCCCCACACCTAACGTCCTAAGTCCTACCAGTTTCATACCCCTGTTAAATCGGCTGTTCCTATTTGGTGGGGTTAATATGGCAAATCCCATCACAGAGTTCAAAGGGATGGAATATAGCGGCTTCTTTTTATGCCCGTCAGAGTTTTAATTTCATGTGAAAGTCGATGGTCATTTCGATTTGTTTGAACAACAAACTGGAAATGTGTCAGGAAATTGTGGAAAGGCATTCATTCTTTTTTATTTTTTCCAGTTTTTATGTTGTTTTTGAAAGCATTTATGCATATGAACTTAATTTTAGTAATTTATTTTATATGAGGCTTATATAATTTAGATGATATGTAGTTGTAGTTCATAAATGCTTTCACATATTTTAATGAATTATTTTGTATACACTTTTAGTTTATTGCGGTTCTATACAGTTTCTGATACAATGAGCGAAAGTGTCAGTTTATCCTAAAAGCCACAACTCCTATTTCAGGTCGAAAAAACTAAACAAATTAATTCAGTAGATTTAACTATTGCCTTATACAAAATGCAGTCGATGTATCCTTCTCTAATTAGTTTTTGAATAGAACGAGCTTATACATAGAAAAAACATTCAGCCTGATTTGAAGAAGTGCATACGCTGCATACTCAATTAAGGCTTTAGTGAAAAGTCTATTCCAGAGAGGTGGTTTCCAGATTTGAGGGCCAATTATGTATTTATTTGAATAACGTTTGTAACATATGTAGGTTCTGCCGATACGTTTTGTCACTATCCAGCATGTGTATGTTGCTTTCATCATATTTATCATAATGTCACGTTTTAAGTATTTGCCTTCATTATTAAATGATCCAATTTATAAAAAGTAAACATATTAAAGGAGAAATGACAGAATTATGAAGATGATGCCATGTCCACTATGCTTAATTGAATTTAAGAATTTTTTCGTCAATCCTACAGACAGTATTCAGATAACATAAAAGTAGCCTGTTTTTCTTGTATTTGTCTGATTTTGATACAGTGCGTATTTAACGAAATACGTTCCCTCGATAGATGTATTTATTTTAAGCTCATCTACGGTAAAGGGTGCTCTTCCTTTGGGAATAAGACGACCGGAGCGTTAAGATAATCACTCGATTCCATTTAGTTTAGAGTTGAAGAATGCGTGGAGCGTGACTTCAATTCCCTATATGACTTCGTGGTGTAAGGTTTAGACACATGGACAACTTTAGTACATTGCCTATGTTTAGCTGGTTTTACGTAAAGAAGTTTGAGTCAAAGTGGAATTTGTCAGATAACTTTTGTTTTTAATTTTGCAACAAATTGCAAGGTAGGCCTAATAAGACGTATTATTTGCGTTAATTTACTTTGTAAGTGAGGCAAGGTTAAAAATCAACAACACTGTGTGAGAATTGTAAGAAGTTTGCTGACCCTTGCCTTAATTGTTTAAATAAACTTTCAGTGTGAAGTATTTATGTTGTAGAATTCAGTGTTTCATGTTGTTATATAGGCCTTCGTTTTTGTTATGGCAACCCCCTTGTGAAAAATCTGATAAAATGTGGCATTTTAATTATCAATTTATATGCGAAATCTTTTTAGAATATTGGTACACGAAAAGAAATGAATCAAAGACGAAAATAACAAATACGCTTATTTTTTTGTGTTCTGTTTTCGAGGGATTCAATTTCGAATCTAGGCACTGTTGCTGGATATCCTAACGAATTTTCATGACATGGTGATTTTTCTAATTGTTTACAGACGAATGTCTGGATCGTGTATTGAAATATGCCACGACCGTCTCCATAGACTTCTTTACCTGCTCATAATTTATTATCATATTCCCACCTCATTCGACGCTATAACCTATGCAGTTGAATAAGAGTTTTTAATAACGTAGGACATAGCCAATCAAGTCAAAAGCTAACTTAGTATGATCTGTGTTTTCAACAGGCTTGTTTTATATCTGATACACGAGCTTGGATGTAATTTTATGGCCTGTAGAGGCAATCATGTTCCCGCTCATATTATGGTGAAAGAAAGACTGAACAAGTGACAGTCGTACAAGGTGGCCGGCAGAGTGCGCAACACAAGTAAGCTTTGTGCTGATCTCACTGACCACTGGCATTTTGCTCTGCGTGGATGTTGTGGTTTTATTGGTTACTGTAGTTGGATGCTGCAGCCTGTAAATAGGTCTCTGTAATCCCAAACAGCTTCACTGACTTGTTTCCGATACAGAACAACTGTTTAGGGAGTTCAACCTCACTATGGTGTCCAGAATTTCTTCTGGACTATTCATGCATATGTATATAAGGAATGCGTACAAAATTTTTGTGGGGAATCATTTTGAATTGGTCTTAGAATAGTAGACTAAAAATGTGAGGTGGGTGGAACTGACTAGGGTTGTGTGAAATGGCTGACTTTGGTATTACCGATGTTTGATCTTCAGTTATGTTACTGAAATATTCATTATGAAATTATGGAAAAAGAACTTGGGAAACATAAGCTATCGTATAGGCTTACTCGAATATTTTATCATCTCGCTTCTCTTCCAAGAACCCAAACATTAAAACACAACTTGACTTGTGTGAAGGTTTTTATTTCGGTGAGAGAAAAAACAGAGATTGAAATCGTTCAAAATCGAGTAGCTGAGAAAAGTATTCAAAGAAAATAAATTAACTTATAATTACATCTTATTACGGACGTATAAACTTTGAACTGCAGATTAACTGTGCTATTGACATGCCACCTAGGAGAATGGTTTAGCTATAATTCGACACACTTATATCAGGGAGGTAACAGGTTTGAATCGCAGCCGGGTTATTGACAATCCTGAGGCTTTTTTCTAAGTTTTATCGGCATCTAAAAGTGAAAATCGAGAGAGTAATTTACAACATAATATTACGTCTTAATTATAAAAGACGGAGTAGACTTCCTGAGCATACTTTACTCCTTGGAATTACTTTGTTAGGGAGACGTGTTAACGATTTTAACAGACATTCTCAGCTGTACCAATGGCTTACTTGAAAACGCATTTTTGTACCTGAGATTACTGGTCTAGTTTCTGCTAGGCAATCTCCGATGTACTTTTCGGAAGAGGCGAATACAAAGTCGGGGCCCCGCAATTTCCAATTGAACAGTTGAAGAACTGTGAAAAAGATACCATTTTTGGAGTGTTTGGACCTATATAATGATAATTTTTAGTTCACTGTTAGCTGGGTGTTGGAAGAGCTTCTCTCCCCTCAGTGTTGTCACGTCTTTAGGGCGGCACGTTGCCACACTTCCGACACCCAAAAGGAAAAGGGGAGAGAGAGACAAAGGCGCCACGGGGGACTTGAGAGATCAATACCCCTGGGGGGGGGAGGAGTACGACAATGTGACGTCACTTCCACGGTGTCTTCCTTGGGGACTTCTTTCTTTCCTGCTGCTCCTTGACAATCTTGGAATGACGCAGGTTCATTACCCCATCATCCTCTCACCTGATGCACTTAGCGTTAACACGATAGGGTCTATGAGTCGATCTGCTTTATGCTTCCTGTTACCAATACAGAATGGTCCATAACATTTGATTTCGCTGTACACCACCACGAACCCCCGCACTTTTGCCCCGTCGTCAGCCAGTGCAGTCCAGTTTAAATCTTTACAGCATGTTTCACTAAGATCCATTGTAGAGTTTTTCTGTCATATCTAGGCCTACAGGCCTGTCTCGTTTTCCTTGATGGTAGCTTTGCATCAAGTGTTTAGGACTAATATTATTCCCCATGCATGCCACATACTTCTATATGAAAGGCTATATTCTTGTCAATGGCCCTGTTGTCATGCTGTGGTATAAATAGTCACAGACCGTCAATGTGCAGTTGTTACAATCCTATCCCTAATGTACATATTTAAAATATTCCGGTTTCGAATCTCGGTCTGGATACCAAATATCCAGGGTGAGGTTTTGTGCGTTTCCTTACTTATATGACTGGCCGTAAAACCACTGCCTTCTACATGTGGCGAACAATTGTCACGTCCCAAAGTTTTTTATTTAGTTTTTTAGAGGTAAAAATGATAACACGTAGACATTCAACCGGTTCTCAGTAAAATAATGTGACCAAGAACTCTTTATTCCACTTTACTTTTTAATTTATAACCACCCAGTCGTTAGACGCTATATACTATACAGATCGTAGTTAAATAAACAAATATAATTGGTTTACTGCAGGCAGATACTGTTGTTGGAGAATGTGTATTTAAATTAAATCCAAAGCTGACAACTACGTTTTAAACAATTTCAGTTGCATGTCGAATGAGGTACTTCTCGTGTGAACACATCAGTTATTGTTATAAAAGAACTTAACGTGCTACTGGGATGAGTTTTTAATATCTGTTTCAGTCCTGCTTCCTCCCCCAGAGCGCGCACGAGACTTTCAAGTGGAATGACCACCCGTTCCCTTCCCAACAGCTGTAACAGTCTGTACCATCTTTAGACGAACTCAACGCCACGCCACAAAATTCCAGAAATTTAATATCGCCCAGTTTATAACATGCGCCCTTCGCACAGCCCTTAAAGCAACTCCAACGTGGGGCACAGTTTTGTCCCCTGGTGCACACAGCGCTTATCGTCATCAAGTAAAGCAGCACGTAGGCCTTCCTGATTTGGATTGTGATTTTCTATTCTGAGGCCAGTTAACAAAATTTTCCTACTTTCGATTCACTCTCTGGAAGCCGTGAACCTGTCTGAGGTGGGCCTTACTCTAAGCTCACAAGTTCGCCTTGAAAGATCGTTCGGCGGTTTAATTATGTTAGACGTTTCGTTGTTTTATTCATAATTTATTTAATGGCGACTTTCAGCTGTTTAGCTTACCCTGTGCTCTGACTTACGAAATTATACATTCTATTGCTTTTATAACACAGTAATTATAATAATATACAATTAAGGTGAAATAAAATATTTTTTTGTAAATAATATTTAAGTTTTATCTGTACTTAGCTTAGTATACTTCAAAAGGTCTACCTCATATTCGTGTAGTTAATGTCTTACGAATTATTTACGTTTATATGCCAAGACTACTTTAGTCAAAACGTTGCTGGAATTTATATTGTTATTTTATCTCATTTTAACTGACTACGTATAATTGCTGTTAATTTATAATAAGAATAACATGTTGCTTGTAGAACGTTTCCTTTTACCACGCAAAAATACTATGCGAATTGTTAAATAGAGTAGGGTGATCGAGTGTAGTGTGTGCGCGTGCGTGCATGCACACAGCTCTGATGGCCCATAACGTGGCTATTCTGCTAAGGCTCGCGTTGCGGAGTACGGCCCGTGTATGCTTCTTCTCCTGTCTAACTAACTAACTAGATGGCTTACGGAACCCGAAGGTTCATCACCGAATTAACCAAAGCCCTTCTCCGGACCCTGTCCTGGGTCAACAAAATCCAGTCTCCTTCAACTCCTATCTCCCATAGAACCTTCGGGTTCCATAAAATGTTGGGAATTTCTTAAATGGCTGAGCGACTGTTGGCTTCATGGTGTAAGTAAGTATGCGAAGTGTGTAACCAAACTTTTTTCAGCTCATTGAACCGTTTAACATAGACACGTGAAATGTGGTGTAGGTTATAAATTAACACAGCTACAAATTTTATGTGAAGAATATTTTCGTGTTAAAAATTACGAACGTGGCGACGTTAGAGTGCTCTGTGGTTATAGCTGACAGCTATAAGGTAGTGGGAATATTTACCAATTTAATTTATGCACACAGTAAGTCACTAATTTTTATAAGTATTAAATTATTGCTCATGTTAGTCTTTGGATACATATCAGACCAGGTTTACGAGTTACTTTTAGAACTAATGTAATCTATTATATGCATATTATAATATCTTTTGTTTTTGTGACGCCATATTTGAACCTTCTGTAGAATGCTTTACATCAGGCTCGATTCAACTCTCACGAAATATACTACGTCCTTACTGAAGTTAAATATATTATGTAATAACTTGAGCACTGGAACTGGCGTGAGAATCGCTTACCTAAATTCCCCACTGGTTTTCTTCCACTCTGTTAGTCAGTGCCTGTTTGAAAGCCGAGGTCTATAGTATCATGAGTGGAAACACCTCTAACCATTTTGTTTGTCTCTTCACACGGGATAGAACATAAACATTACAGTCATTTTAACTCTTTTACAACTCCGTGCAAAACTTTAACTTCCTCGGTGTTTGAAATCTTCGGAGATGAGTTCCGTTTCCTTCCGCAACCTCTTACCCCTTCTCCCATCCTCACGACCCCTCACCCTCTCTCCTCCTCTCATGTAACTCTTGGCATCGTCTTTGCTGTGTGTTGCCCCAAAGTTTCCAAGTTATAATTCAAATTCCCTGGAGCCAGCTAGCTTTATCCGGCTGTTCCTGCCTCTGCCGCAAGATTCGTGGCGGATGCGAGGGTATTTTCATCAAATTGAACTCGGAAAGAGACTCCCCCCACCCTGTTGTAAACACCGGGTGCTCAAAATGACAAATAACTGAGGTTAAGTCGATATAATAATAAAAATTTATTAAAACTGCTTCCGTTAAAATATTAAGTAACTTAGAATTCTGAGGACATTATGCGTGTGTCTGTTGTCAATTAGTTGTTCTTATTTTAGAACTGGAACGGCTGGAAATGGTTCGTCGTGTAGGCCTAATAAAATGGGTGCTCTCACGGTGGTAGGACGTGCTTCTGTGTTTGTAACAGAGCGGTTTGCTGTTAAATTCTATGGCTGATAATTTACTTTAATTGGCAAATTTAGTTGTAGGTTAAGGATAACGGTATTCAAACTGGGTATATATGAACTGGATTACACGGAATTTCACTAGAAGCAGACAAATCATTCATATGTTGAAAGTAGCGAATACTGTAATATGTTAAGAATGCATTTAAAGTTTAAATATATACGTTTATTACATTGTGACAAACCCTGTGGTTCGGGAAGTTTCCTTTTGGTATCGAACCTGAAGGTTCTTTACTGTAACAACAGCCGAATAATGGATCTTTTTCTGAGCCACTTCAATTTACATCTCTACGACCGATATAAGCTATGTGTTCTTTATTCTGCTTCTAAGATATTAGGAACTATCAGGCTATAGTTTAGTCGATACATTGTCGGGATATGGACTTATCGGCCGGTGTCCGTTACCTGTCAGAGGCGTTAAAATTTTACTGCCTCGTCCAGGATACACCGGGGTCCTCCCATCCACATTTCCAGTGGCTACTGGAGACTCTTACCCCAGGCAGAAAGTTGTCACAAGGATGGAACTAACCACACGTATCTGTCTAAAACTGAGTTTAAGAATTTAATGTTTTGCCTGCTCGTCTTTACGCATTTGTATTTAGGTATGGACAGAAATTAATAACATCTTAAAGATTATATTACAGCAGTTGTTGACTGAATTAGCGCTACAAGTTCCAATTGGCAGCGCTTGGTATTAGGAAGGATAGCGTCCCTTTAGTCTCATAATGGATTACGATGTGACATTTGACCTCTTACTCAGTGACCTCCTGTAAGTATCTGGCTTTACAACATCCTCGTCTCTTGCCAGTTGAGTTTCGTCCAATGCTGGGAATATCCAAAGCGTATTCTGACCCACAGTTCAGCGATTTGTAACTGGCATGATAACAATTTCTGTTGCCGATATTGATTAAGATTAATAGATAACAGTAAACATATTAGATAATCGAAAAAGAAGTCGATATTTCTGAACGAGATTTTTCAATCATAAACGCGGAGAGGATAACGGTCTAAATGCAAATTAAAATTTCTTAGCAGTTATATCAAAATCCGAAGTACAAGTTTCCAAAGTGAATAGTAGTAGATTGTAGCTTTTATGCGAAATATTTTCAGATTCTTTTTAATCTGGAGCCCAGCTGAGGTGGAATAAGCCCCCCTGTTGCCTCTGTCAATACACGCACCGACAGAGGGTTGGGGCCCAACTCCCCGCGGATGGAACGCTTCCCACACGACTACTTTAATTTTCTGTCTTCGACGTACGCTCTGGAGAGTTGTTTCCTCTACCCTTTGCTAAACAAGAATTATCTGATCTCCGATATAGGCTGGCTGACGCAGTTTTTGGATTAAACAATAGTATGCCTTTTTATAAATATTTCGGTAGATAAATTAATTTTACACCATACAATTGAGCAATATCTTTAGTGACCGTGATATTCCTGAATTGTTATGTTACATAAACCCGTAACTTTTTAAAACACAGTGATAGTTTTTATTTGTACTGCCTATTTTAATGTTCAGTAACTCTGTATTTTGCCTACAGGGTGTTTTTGAGTTTTGTATGATTCTGAGAATGAACAGCGATTAGGCGCCATCATAACAAACCTTTAGACTTTATCTTTGTTGTATTTTCTTTGAGTTAGGAACTGAGTTATTAAATATTATTTAGATGAACCTTGTGCTTCAGAGGGTAAATGAAAGGTACGATTTGGCTTAAATTGAATGTATGCGATTAAAAATTATACATGTGTTGCGTAAGAATGAATTGAATGACTTGTGTCAGAAACATCACATCAGTACATAAAAACATCTGGCAAGGAGCTGTAGTACAGTGTCCTACCTTTCTTGGCTGCCGACAGATCCGGGTCGTTGTCCGGGTCCGGAACAATGGTGCAACCTGTGACCACGTGATGTCCACCTCCAGGACTCACACTCGCCGCTGGCTGCAGCGCCGCCGTGGGGAACGGGGAACCCCCTGTCGCCGGGTACCTGTAGCAGAAGGCAGTTGGTGAGTCACTTGCTATTGTGTGTTAACTTTATTGCGAAGATACCTCCTGGAATATTCATCATGAGCTAAGAGATGAAGACTGACTTTTCGCGATTGAAACGCGAAGTAAGGTCAGGCAATTGGTCTTCGTAAAAGGATTTATAACCAGTCACAGCGACGGCGCGGTTTTAGGCACATGTGCTGCCGTCAACCGCTACAGCAATAAGATCGCGGGTTTGAGTCCATCTCGAAGCATGGATGTATGCATGCGTTGTTCTAGGCAGAAGCCTTGCGATGGGCCAGTTCCCTGTCTGGGTCGTACTAAATATTTAAGGACTCAGAACTAAGTCTGAATCAGAAAAGGCCACAAGGGGTCGTCTAATTTATGAAAGCCGAAGGAGATTTTTTATTTTTTAATTTGAGATTGTGAAATAGGGTTTGGATATGGCTACCCGGATTCTCCATTCTATAATTTATTTACAGTTGTAATTTACTAGCCTATCTTTGCCTCTAATTAATCGGTGGGGTGGAGAGTTAATTGAAAGTAACAGACAAAGAAACAACTGTCATGAAGAGATCATATTGAGAAAGACTACTAATTGTGCCAATAAATTTTCTTCTAAGATGTAGGCCTACTTGTAATTTCGTGTTTATAGAAGAAAGAAGAAAGTGGGAAATGTATGTGCGTAAGGTGGAAATACTTGTAATGGGAACCTCTCTCAGTTTATTTATTTAGTATGTTTTTATCTTGAATTGGGTGTGAAACGTGACCTCTTTACTTCGACATAAATAACAAATGTTTGAAAACATAAAGCTCCAAAAAGTATTCGAACCTAAAAAGATAGTATATAAACAGTTTAGAATATTGAGCTACGAGAAACTGATTTACACGGTCACCTAGCATTGTTACTATGGTGAATTAGCGTATGGGAAACTATGATCGGATGAGCGTGTGGATGGAGTTAGGATAAGGGAATGTATAAGGATTTTTGGTGGGGAATCCTCTTGGAAAGTGACCACTTAAAAAACCGAGAGATGGTAGACGGATGAAACTGAATTTGAATCGTGTCCAGTGGGGGGTCTAGACTTTAGCTTCTTCAGTCTTCAGGTTTAGTAAAATGTCGAAACCTGGTCTAATGAGCTTGTTCAGGTTAATGCTTTTCTCTAGTCGCTATAAACTGCTGTGTAACTGACCAGGGGTTCGGCCGAGGCCAGCCCGCTTGCCCGTTCAGAATCCGTAGCTTGTCGTACACAGACTCCGCGGGCGATGGTACGGGCGGCGACTGCGTCTGTTGTTCCTTCTGGGACGCCAGATTGCGTAGCACTCTGTTGATGGAAGACACCTGCAAAACAGAACAGCGCCCTCTGCGGTTTGAAGTTCTCACGACCGTGAAGATGTCGATTGTGGCTTGTGACGCCTTCTGATCTTGCAGGTAGCTACCAACGTTTCGGATGGACGTATTATCTCCAGTTCCTCAGGTCACCCTGAAGTGGAGGCGTTATGTTCCTCCGAAGCGTTGACAACTGACTGCAAAATCGAGTTCCGCTTCTGAACTAATGGCCTGCTCGGAATTAAGAGATTTTTACGGGACTGGAAGGAGCTGTTTACTGAGAAGCTAAGTAATTTGTAGCTCTTGTCCTTTGCATAGTAGTTTCAGAGTAAAATGGGGATTTGAGAGAACTTTGGAAGAAATGCGTGAATATTTTTATCGCAAAGTCTAAAGAGAATATAAGACGTTGGAAGTATATGAAAATATAAAAATAATGCTGAAATTAATCTTAGAAAATATTCTGTCCATACATGAACTGGGATTTACTAGATTAGAACACAGCTACTGTGCTTACATAAAACAAGGGAATTTCTGGAGTAGCGGTTACTTATTTAACTGGCTCCGAAATGTTCAGTAAAATTCATGTAACATTTAAGTTCCCGGATATTTCGAAATTGATGCCTTTTGTACAGGCATAATTTTATAGGCTATAGCTGAGTGCGAAAATATTTAAGCGAAAGCTGCGGCACTAGGTTCGTAACCTGAAGTGTGAAAAATATCAGATTCCCTTTTTTACTGAAACCAACAATTTAATGTAGCTTAGTCTTAAACTAAAGAAGACGTTTTCAGATCCGGATACAACTCAGTCCCCAGGACGCGGATCCATCCACGTCTCATTATTACTTTCCACTCTCGAAGATTCGTCATCTGGCTTATATTTATATTATTTCTTGGCGAGGCAAAGTCGTCTACCCTGGTGTCACGTGGCGCTGCTATGCAGGGTGAACAATACATCCCTCTCTTTTCTCCACCCCCTTCGGCGCATAAGAGCACCCCCGGGGTGCTACTTGCACTATTGGCACTCTATTCATCATGCTTGCATCTTTGAACCGCCCTGCGCCAGACCGCCATCCCCTTACGAACTGCACCTCTTCTTTTCTTTGGAAGCTTTTTATTCTTTTGATTATTATATTTTTTTTTTGCATTGCCTTTCTACCACCGCCACCGTCTTCTTCTGTCATTTATATATCGGAAAGAAATGAATGGTTTATATTATGTGCCTGAAGTCCTTAGTATCATGGAGTGTAAACCGTGAAGGAGGTTTGACAGAAGGCACTAAAATATTGGCTCCTTCAATAAATCGTGAGTCCCTGAGCTCTTTTAGTCGTCATATAGGCGACTCACAATTTGTTCTATTAGACTGCACAATCACGTGTTATGCTGTGCGAAATAAGACGCAATTAGCAGGTTCGTTTAGGCTAGAACTCTCCAGACTTGAATGTGGGAGGTCCTTTGTTCGAATCTTTACCAGACTACCGGCTATCTCGACTGAGGATTTGCATGATTTTACTCAGTCTCTCCTAATGAATGTTAGAAACTAATTAAATGGGCCAGGTATTAGCCGCCCGAATGTTACATATTTTTCTTTCAACCTGTACAGCGGAAACAGCGTCATTAAATTGCCCAAGAGTCAACTAGTCATTGAGATGAAACAATTTCTGTTCCCATCCTTGGAAACTGCATAATCTTTCTTTATCATATCCGTATCAGATCGGAAATATAGCGTGCATATTTAATATTCTCGATGCCTGCTACATGTCACGTCCATCGCATTTGTCGTTGTTTAATCATTCTAGCATTTAACAGCGGAAAGAAGTTCCTCGTTACGTAATTTTACCCGTCTCCCTGTTATTTCCACTTTTTCGTGTCCAAATATTCTCCTTATTACTCTCAGAGAGGCACGAGTAACTATTCCATGGAACAGAGTCCTTCTTGAGAAGCTGATTGCCGCTCAGCTAGTTAAGAAATCCCCCGAAAGTTCATTGCTGTCCGCCACTGAACATATATGTACTGTAGTCCGTAAGAGATTTTTAAAGACTCCTTTCGTGGGTATTTTATCGGTAAAGTTCCGCTAATATTAGGCAGTTTATGTAGTTCTGTAAGAGAGGCGCTGGTGGGCTTGTCGTTAAACATCAGTTCTCAGCACCCGGAGGTCTTCAATGTTGACAAGTCTTGGACCGTTGACGAACAAAGTAGCATGACAATGACGCTGGCCTCTCGTAGCCGTGAGTGACGTATTTTATAGCTCCTTGTAAAGGTCCAAATAGAATTTAGGTTTTGATAGGCTTGTATTTATGACAGTTTTTTTTATCATTCTGAACGTGCGGCCATTTGGGCTAAACACTTCAGTCTGTTGTGTAATCCTACTCCCCTGGACAAGCTTATTATTTTATGTTTGAAGAATAAATTTGCTAAAACATGAAATAAGCTTTGCACAGTTTTGACCTGAACAGTCGAAGGGAAGAGATTACTTGGGAGAGCTAGACGTAGAAGGGAGCATATACCGTGTTACTTTAAAATAGTGCAATATATGAACGTGTAAATGAATTTAACCTTTTCACGGCGATGGGTGGAAAAATATATCTGGCTTTTATGCATGAAGATGCAGGCAGCGTGTTTCTCCGAAACGTCAGCACACAACAAAATATTACACTACGCAACAACGCAGTATACCACCGTCTGTATTTGATTCAACGTGGTCAGGGAGACACCACTTCTTGGCTCTTGTGAACACTGTAATAAAACTACGGTTTCTAAGAAAGGCTGAGAATTTCTTGACCATTGCCTATACTCAAGTATGTTTTTATTATATTTATTTTTTATGTTAGTAACTGCTGTTGGAATTGAACTTTGAACTTATTTTCTGCATTCAAAGGGTTTTAGGTTCATTCTCTGCCACTGTTATTAATATTAAAAATAACAGTAACCGATATCTGTCAGTAAAAGGACAAACTATCGTTGTATCTGTTGCTCTAATTTCGTAGTATGCCCTTTAAACCATACACAGTATTCTATAAATAGAGACCATGAAAAGCAAATGTGTTTGAGGTAGTGCTGTCTGAAGTTCAGGCTTTTTGTTAGACCTTTGCCAGAATTACACGTTAGCTTACATCAAACGCCTTATTTATAGGCTGCATACTGCATGGTTTGAAATAAAAATGGGTGCTTTTGATGAAAACATCAGTTCTGGTTGCTTGGTTTGCAGACAAGTCTGTGCAGTAAAAAGTGTAACCGTATGGTAATGAGGTCAGGGGACCGGCGCGTGACTCCCACCCTCTCAGACACTTGCATTGCTAATCGGTTGCTGGCGCCCCGTGCATCCCAACTTGCTGTGACGCTCTGGGGTCAAGGGGTCATCTAAGTCGGAAAAAGCTTCCCCTTCCCAACTCTTAACCAACGAACTTTGAAGGCGACATTACACTAGGCCAGGACCACAACTGGGATGAAGCGAGATCAGAATCAGTAAAATCTTCTCGGGCAATCAGCCGCGTTAGCTGGTTACTGTAGTAAACCGACGTTTCGGGAGCAAACTCTGTCCCCATCTTCAGGGTTCTGATATGACTGGCTACTTCCGAGGATCCAGTCAGATCAGAACCCTGAAGATGGGGACAGAGTTTGTTCTCGAAACGTCGGTTTACTACGGTAACCAGCAAAAGTGGCTGATTGCCCGAGAAGATTTTATTGATTGCACTCGCCGCGAAAGTCTCAAATCCGAGATCAGAATGTTTGTGCGGTCAGCAGTTGGTGCTGTGAACGACAACTGCAAATCCTACTGCAGTGTTAGTTTGTTTATTTCATATGCTAGATAATCGATTTCAAGTTTGCTTTCCAATAACGGGTTATTAATTTGTATTCTTCATTAAGTATTTCTTGGGTGATCAATCAAGTACATAAGAGTTAGTACGAAGACCTGAAAGAGAAATATTACGTGGCAGATGCAGACTATGGCAGAATAATACTAAAAAGTTCTTAAAATGTGAACTCCGTAATGCATCTTTGGGTTCTATAAAATAATTGGAAATTATTGAGCAAAAGCTTTCCAAGTAGGATTCTTCTCCGTAAAGTTAGTCTGTTGTTTATTTAGACACAGACATTATCAGTTTCAGTGAAAGAACAAAATGCTAATCGGACATCTGATAACTGAAGCAAGTAACGCGGGAAAAATAATTGGAGAACTCCGACTTTGAACGCGGAAAATGATATTCAACGCTTTAAACTTATAAGTGAATCATCCAATCACTCAATTAATAAATCGGTCACGTAATTTATCAGTCACTTTTGCAATTGCTTCCTATTGTCTTTACTATGTTGGTTTGTCAAGAATAAGCAGTGAAGTTGAATCGACTTTTAACCCGTTAAGAACTTGATAAAACAAATATTGAATCAGCCAGTCTCTGCTTCACCCACGAAATTAACCAATCGATAAATACGTCTGTAATTGAACCAAAAAATCCATGAACGATTAATCACTCATTCTACAAATCAAGAAGGAGCGGATATTATAAGCTGTAGTGTGTGTGATGATGGCACAGTTGAAGTCCGTCCAAAACTGATAGTGTAATAAGTCTTGAGTCTCAGATCCCTTGTGCATCTCTGTCCCCTTCAGTTTTCTGTTTCCCTCGACTCCCTCTCTTCTGTCTTCCTCTGATGCATTATGTATCGAGTAGCCCGTGTGTGAAATCGGGGGCCCTCCGCCCGACGTTGCCCCTGCATTTTGCCGGAATTTCGCGCGGATGAGAACACACTCCCGGGGAAAGTCGGAGGATCGGCATGTGGAATACAGGCTACTGATCGAGAAAAGGGATACAAGGAAGGGATAAAAATAAATGAAATGGGAGCGCTTCAAGGGGAGCACAGATTCTGAGACTAGATCACATACACGACATTCAAGTCTTATCGCTCCATATTCTGCACGCTGGAATGATTACGGAAGATAGAATCGTCTTTCTGTCACAATTCCGCGCAACTCTGGTTGTTGTACAAGAGGAATTGAATATTTCGTTAATATTGCCACTACAAGAATTCCGTATTATTTGTTTCCATTATAGACCTGTATTTTGTACGGGTCTATTCAGAATGTTACTACCGTTTCCAAGCCAGCAACTTGAGAGCATGCTTTTTAAACTCTTATAACGATCTAATCCAGGAAGCATGTACCTAGAATCGGATTGCTCGTAACGCGAATGCCAGAAGAGAGTGACAGTCTAGGACCCACTTCTAGCGGTTTTTGTTTACAGTCGTGTCTGTGAGTCGTTTAGAAATGCAGTGCCAGTCTACCAAATGCTCGTTATAGGCCTATTTGGTATTGTCATTTTTTAAAACCTGTGAAAGAAAGTGACACATATTTTAATGACCAGTAACTTATTTTCGAAACTGGAAAAGTATTATATATTTTCTAAAAATAACGGAAGTGGCTTTTATTCCTGCAGTATAGAAGAAACGTAAAGGGCTTGTTGGACGGTTGAAGAACGTAGATAGCAAACCCGTATCTATAGCCGATTCCTACTCAGTTCAGACCGTGAAATCGATTCTCATATTCGCTGTCTGTGTAATGTTTGGCAGGCTACGTACATCCACGGTATCTTTAAAAAATGACGGTTTTCTTCTGGTTACTGATGTGAATAACTAAAATGTATGCAGATGTAAACTGTTGATTTCCAGGCAACTAGAATTTAAATGGCCTGTCTGAATGTACTTACGCGTACATGCAGTCCGCCTCAGTGGCCTGCGAGTAAGATAAACGAGGCAATCTGAGGAGGTAATGGTTCTTTCAAATGAGAGACAAACATGCCTTAAACGCAGTGCAGTTGCTAAAATTTTTGGTCGCCAAATGACCATACCAGCAGCCATACAATCTCTTCGCCTTTGTCATGGAAGAAGACGTGCAGTTTCACACAATTATTAGTGCACTTTCTGAGAATAATGCATTTTATGCAATGTTCGGGGTTATTTTTAAATCCACACCTTGATATAATTAATATTAGCTGCAAGTTTTACCCACCTCAATGTTCTTGATTCAATCACCCTAACAGCAGTGTTTTCAAAAGCTTATTTTTCGAAATCCATTTTAATATTGTTTTCCCATTTGCTTCTGGTCTCCGAAGGGTTTTCATATGCAAGCAACAAAACCTAGATAGGCCCTAATTTAAGCAACCATTGTAGACGGGCAAGCTGTCAGTTACTGCATGTACTTATGAAATGTAGTTGCGAGTGTGGTTGGTAAGTACTTCTGGGCGGAGCAACTAAGAGCCATGGTAATGCAGCACGTGGGAGGGAAATCGAGACAATCTCCGACATTGATTGGAAGCTGTGTGGACCAGTGAAGCGTGTTGGCTCCATAGAATCTACTTTACAATGCCAGTGTCAACCTCTGCTTTTAGCTACAATTGCAGGTCCTTGAATAAACATTTTCATATTTGTAAGCTGCATAGTATTAAATGACGCACAATTACAGCCTTGAATGTTGGAACACATGTTCACGTCTTGCGTGATAACATTCGACAAAGATCACGTAAATTTACTTACAATTTATCAATTATGAATGGATAAATGATACATATTTTCATCATATACCGCTTTCAGAAAATGTACTCTGTCACCTGTTGGTAACTACCTACTCGGAATCGCAATACAGATCGAAGTCTTCCATAAAATCTCTATTTACGGTTTTAATCTGTCCTTATGTCGTTCTTTCACCTATTGACCCCGTCAGGTCTCTGGGATGCTCGCGTCATAAGCTCTAACTTCTCTTCTCTTTCCTCCCCCTCATTTCTCCTTGCCTTTTAACCTGCTGCTGCCGTTGCTTTTGCAGCGTTTAAAACTTCAATTTCAAGCTTCCGCCATACATTAGTCGCTTCCTGCCCCCCCTCCACTTTCTCTTTCTCTCGCCCCAGCCTCTGTTATAAAGAAAAGATGCTTCTGCTTTGCTCAGGGGGAAGAAAGACTCTTGCAGGGTTGTGAAGAGAAGCTTGTAGGGTGGGAGTCTTCTTCTGCCATTATTGGATGGTGCATGTAAATTTCCATGGCAACGTTGATATAAACGCACCCCAACAACAAGGCAAACCACCCCCATCCGTGAGCTAGACAGCAAAGCATCCCATCGCTTCGATTTCATGAAGCTTGGTTGTAAAACATTGCTTATGTTTTTACTTCTGAGCTTCGTAGAATAACGTACAACAGACGGTGGTAGAGATGTTTCAAAGACCAAAATTAACACACAATTAGGCTACTCGTAATACGATACAAGGTTCATGTGTTTTTTGCACGAAGTTCATAGAGTGAAGGCATTTCTTTTATCTCCAAAACTACTTTACAGATTTTTATGAAATTTAGTAGCCACTGGACGCTCCGTATTCATTTTGTAGTAACTCATCTTCCATCTCTCCGTCTTATGTTACATGCTTCGCCCATCTCATTCTCCTTGATTTAACGTCAGTAATAATGTTTGGCGACTAGAACAAATAACTGATCCTCCTGCGGCTTAATCTCTTTTACGTGCAAATATTCTCATCTTCCTGTTCTCAAACACCCTCAGCCTGTGTCTGTTTGAGATTTGAGGTAATTTCAGTGGTGTGGTCTTCTGGGTTGTTACGACGTGAAGTTCTGTATGGGCGTTATAACCCAGAAGACGATAATCGACACTCTGTCCGTATTCTTTCCTCTGGGTGACAGACCAGAGAAGTATAAAACATTAAGTAAAATTACAGCACCTAAATTTTAGTTTGTACGTTTTCCGATAATAGACAGGTGAGAGGTCTGTTTTGGTACCCAGGCAACTATGTAACACACGGTTACAGTAGTACTGTTTCGCTGCGTTAACCGGACTTTATCCACGACGGTGCTTGCACTGTGAACTGCAGCAGATCAGTCCATGCACTAATTAGAAGTAAAAAGAGCTAAGGTACTCACACTGGGGATATTGTCGTTGGTGCAGACTCCTTCCTGTAAGAGCCGGTCCCGTATCTCCCAAGCGAAGATGGATGGGCACTCTCGCTTGTACTGCGAGATCTTGCTCACCACTTCTGCTGTGGCAACTCGAGGTTTCGATCCACCGATGGCTCTCGGCCGAATTGAACCTGTCTCGTAGTACCTGTACCCATAAAAAGAATATTGAAAACATCACGGTTTTCTTCATATGTTTACAAACTATATTTGCTTTCGTTTAGACATTTAAAAGCCATGTAACACGCACTTGAGAGATGAGAAGTAGATACAGAATTTAAATCGAAAAACCTGAGAGGAATAGTCCACTTGGGAGACGTAGGTGTAGATGGGAGGATAATACTAAAACTGATATTAAGAAATTATTATGTGTGTGTGATTGGATTCAACTGCCTTCGGATAGGGATTAGTGACGGTTTATTATGAGTGTGGTAATACAACTTCGTGATCCACAAAATCCGGCAAAATTCTTGGCCAGTTCAACGACTATTAGCTTGTCAAAAAAGATTATAATTTTGTAATTAGTTAGTTTTGCCTGGTATTTGTGTCCTACACAGACCTCACTGTTCCCCGTTTTATCCCAATTTCAATTTTTATTTATATTTGCATAATTTAAAGACTTGATTTCAACTTCAGAGGTTATATAGTATAGAATGAAATGATCTTGGTTTATTTGGAGTACTATTCTGGCATTCGCCAGGTGGAAATGAAGATAATCATGAACACATAAACAATACTAACTTGATCGCTTTTAAATTGTCGTCTCTAAACTTATGAATTGTTAATGCTTCAGCAGAGTGCAGCGTCTAGACATTACATTTGATTAAGGTAGACCCTACAGTATTTTGTTTTCCTAGGCGAAGCATGCGCAAGTCTTCGTGGTTATTGAACCTTTGATGCTCACACCGTAGCCAGTCGGTTTACTGACTTATTAAATTTTATTTAAAGTAAATTTAATACTGTTCTCAGTAATTTTCAATACGATTTTGAAACAGCTACTAGGGAAGTTGCCGAAATGAGAGGGAGGAGTATACAGTAGATCAAGAAATGAATAGTGTCGATAAGTTAGGCTGAAGACAGAAAAAGAAGTGATTAGTAAGTGTCTAATGAAATTGCAGAGCAAAGAGTAGACAGAAATTGTCAGTTTTTTTTACGGAAAACGCCAGATTAAGTTTTGTTCGCCAGGTGAATAGAGGTTTTCGTATGTTTAGCCTTTTTAAAATAGGAGCTGGCATAAATAATTTGGTGCATAAATATGACAGTCTTTAGTTTAGAAATAAGTGCAAGTCTAGATAAATATCGTAATACTACATAAAACTAGAGACATTTGTATGCTGGGAGGGCAACTCAGTCCCTGGACGCAGCTTTCGTTCTTCGTTCAAGTTTCCTCTTTTGGAAGAAGAGAGATGCATTATCTTAAGAACGACAAATATTTTTGCAAGAGAAAAGATACGCCCTCGTATGTTTTCCGAGTGAATTCTACTTGAAGTAAACAAGTGAAGACCAAACAAGCCGAACGGACGGTATGTAACCTCATACCAGAGTGAATACAACTTCAAAAGAATCCAGTAACAGGCCTTTAGACTTAACCCGGATTTTGGACAAGAGCAGCTTCAGTTACGGTTTACAGACGGATGTAATAGGACAACTGAGTGCGTAGGTGCTAATCGACTAATAAACCAGTAACTTTATATGTCTATTATAATAATTACTAGACACGAATGTTGTCCACATGTCTTCATTGACTAAATTTGGACTTTGTCTCATGATTCACTCTTATTTCGTAAAAATATGGTATGTGTTAACATTTTACAGTATTGGCCGTTTTAATGACTGGTATTCTGACGAATGTAAGAGGAATTGCAATTAAATTTACGCTGTCAATTGGCGGTTTGTTCAATCTTGCTTTTGGTATCTGGACTGTAAGTATCTCATTCAGTAAACTGACCAGTTTCTGGCTCGAAAAACGGGATTCCTCCTATTCCTAGCAGGGACAGAGTTTTCTCGTCGCCATTATGCCCAGACCGGTTCTGGGGTCCACCCAGCATCCTGTTCAGTTGGTAGGCCTGCCGGAGTTACCTTTCTCAGTGGAAAAGTGGCCCGAGCGTGAAACTGACCATCCACCTCTACCTTAGATTTCGTTGTGTCTTACGTCCAACCCCCTTCCTCCGTCCTGACGTGTTGCTTAAGCACAGGCACAACTTAGGTTAAATGTTTAACTATACCATATTAACTGAATTTGCTATATAGCTTCAAATGATTAATGGAAGGAAGATAAGCTAGAAGAGGCTGTGGTCCTTTGAAGGTAATATTCTGGAATTTGTATGCAGGACCTAAATAAAACTGCGAAAATCATAGTCAGGACACCCGACTTCATAGGAGATATTTAACGAACACAAAGTTGAGTGTTGAAAACTTTGTTGTAAATACAGTTAGCTTACCCAAGAAACTTACGGAAGAGATTTGCTTAAATAGAATCACCCTAAGTGTTGGATGCTTTTATGCTTGTTATAAATGGATATAGGTCATTTTAGCGTGCAAGTATAGGCCTATGTGTGGATGAGATGTTTTCCAGCTCATCGGACCCGACGAGGAAATTCTAAGGGGGCAAGACTTGGGTGACACGCTTGCAAGTGCCGAACTATGCTGGACAGGAAAGACGAAAGATTGTGAGGAGAAGTTCCTGTTTGGATTTCTGTGACATTTTTGCCCATAGAGGAATTGTTCTTGCAGGAGTCACAAAAGTATGAAAACATTATTACATACTTTGGATTATCATAATAAACTCTGGCTTATAGACCTGTCGATTAAGATGGGAAGGCTGGTCATGAAAATGAATGTGACTGAGTTTTATAATGTTCTTGGATGTGGGAAATTAAGTGCTTTTAAATTATTTAAATAGGCGATTGGTTTTATGCCTTTTAATTTATTGGCCTTTCAGAAACGAAGCCAGAAATAACTCGAACTGTAGAGTACAAAAAACAAGTAGAAGTTATTAAGAGTTCTGTGCAAATTTGAAATAATAACTTCAGGATTTACTTTCATGATGACGCTATAAGGATATTTGTTTTGGTAGGATATCACATACATTCATTCATTACATGACAGACTATTTTGTATGCTGAAGAATACAAAAATGAAGATTGTGTGAACATTTGAGACTGTGTTTTCAGAACGAAACAGAAAATTCAAATTTTAAACGCGTGCCATGTGTTATTTTCACTTGTTGACCAGATGGGGTTATTTTGAAGTGATGACAGCTAGGACAGAGTTGGGAGAAAAGTTCTTTAGTTAAAGAGGAGAATTTGAAGGCTATTCCCACGTTTCAGTGATAGCCGTATCAAATGACATAAACATAACATTATTAATAAGTAGTTTTATACACGACAGCCTGAATACTGATTATTTTTTTCAATGTATTAAGGAAGATACGTTTTAAAGAAAATCTGCAGTGAACTCCACTCAACTTTTTCATACTCAGCTGTGGGAATAAAAAGTAAAAATATTAAATATGTAGAGTCTTACAAGGGTCTCCAAAACATGCTTTTTGTTGAAAATGTAGTTAAAATCTTCGTATTGTTTTTGAATCTATTTTTAGCTGTTCTGTACGCTTTAGCGTAAGCTAAGACATTTTATGGGCCAAATCATATCCGCCTGTCTGTCCGTCTTTTGCGTCTTTCGTTAGTGTTTCAAATGACCTTGAATCATATTGTTGCAAAATTTGCTTGGGTTCACATTCTTGCAACATTGAGCTTGGATCACATTACTACTTGCGAAGATGACTTTGGATCACATTTTTAAAACAATGATTTCGGATCGCATTATTGCAACAATGACATAGGTCCTCATTTTTGCTACAGTGGCCTTGGATACCATTCTTTCCTTTGTTATGCCTCTTTTGTGCATTTGACGTCATTAGCATTGGGTCCCGTAACGATCACCTTTCGAAAGAATACACCATTCAATCTTGTTTTGTTTCGCGATTAGAATATTTATCGTATCTGAGCATCGCCTTAGGGCGGTAAGAGTTTCTTTTCACTGATTGATTCCGATTCTCAGATCTAATTTTTGTCAGATTCTGCTATTAAGTGACCTGCCCCATCAATTCCGACACTAAATGTTATGCTTTTGATTTAGTTTTATTTATCTAATTTGATCGGCACGCTAGGTGATAACCTTACACCTTACACTCAGTATATCGACGTCGTAATCTGTGTCCTGCTCCTCGATGAATTGTTTGAGAATATCCATCGTTCGGTTGGAGCCTGAGGACTGAAAGAGGCTGAGAAATAAAAGGGATGAAGGATGAGGCGGATGAAGTCCAAAGAGCTACCGATAAACATATCCGGCCATATTGAATGGGGGCGGAGTGGATGGGCAGTTAGAGATAAGAACTTTTTCGTTGGAGAGGGAAATATTGCTGCCGCCGGCAAGGGAAGTGCGCCTCTGCAGAGGGACACTTTTAAAAATGGTTCCACTTGCTTGGCCTAGCACAATGGTGAGATATAAAGCATCAGCAGGATCCGTACTGATCAGTTGAGTCGTTCAGAAGTGGCCCGGGGACACGCAACATTACAAGCACAAATATCACAACAAGTGTGCCAGGTTTTTCCTTGTGCCGCGCTACGCTCGGTTCACTATTACGTAATTTAATCTTATAAATTCATGTGGTTCACTGACACTCTCATTTGTCTGTTGCTGAAGTCTATTTTGGCGAGCTGTACATGGGTTACAGGAAAATGGTAGTGAGTTGACTGAATTCGAAGACACATCTTTGAATGCTTTCAGAAACTACATAAAGAATATTATCTATAAACTACTTATAGAAGTACTGTAACTTGTGTTTGCCCGCTAAGCTAAGTGCTAAGAAAGTTATGGCCACTCTTATCACAGGCCTGTTATCACGGTCTCATATTTGTTTTCCTTTATAGTGACGTTTAAAGCACAGGGTCATTGCGTTGATAGGATTCCTACACCACAGACGTACTTTAAAATTCACATCTTTTAAGTCTGTTGGACCTACCTTTATTAATACGCGTTACGTGAATGGAAACAAACTACGTTTATAAATACATGCATTATAAATAGAAAAATGTACAAATACCAAATAATAATCATATACTGAAATTCATCTTTTCTTACTCTGTGATTAGAAATAAGGAATAGTAAACATAGCTGACCGGCAGCAGAATAGGATGATTAATGTTGCGAATTTTTCTTTTTTTCTTTTGTAAAATGTAGACAGAACTTCAGTATTATATTTATAATTTGGGATTGTGGCAAAAACATTTTTTATAATGATTAGAAACACAGTGAAGAAAACTGCGAAGCACTTGAAAAACTCCGATTCATAATTCTAATTGTCATCTTATGAGCCAAGTTCGTGAAGCATCAAGTACTTTTATTTTTTAAATAATTAAGTACAATAGACAGAAACTAGAGACAAAAACATATCTCCTGGGCACACTTTTTAAAATTTGTTGTTAAAAGTGAAAATATTCTGTGATGCATAGGTCTGTGTTTGATTCAAGAAAATGTTGTTTCTTGTTTAAATATAAACTGGGAAGAAGATTTATTTTAATTTCAGAATAGATGTGTTAACAATAAATGACATCTAGATTTCAGCCCAGATATGACAGTTACAAGTATAGCCTTGTCCATGATAGTGAAGAATGCAGTCTATAATGCCAGTATTATCGGATATTATAAACACGTTATTTTAAGCTTATTAACCGTCTGGAATTTTTTGCTTAATTTATTAGTCCTACTATTTTTCGGAGAATGATAGCCTACAGTAAAGAACACGTCTTTTTTGTTAAAACAGTATTTTTTCTGAAAGGTTTCGACATTGAACCCTTACGTTGATCCTCTTTTGTTGCAGTTTTATGACAAGCAATTAGTAATAGAAATGGAGCGATATGATGCAACTTGACTGTACCACCAGCACACAGTCTTCACAGTTTCTTCACCGTGATTCTTAGCTATTGAGGTGTCAAAAGTGAAGGTGCTCTTACCTGCCTAAAATTTTGGAAACACAGCCATTGGATACTTGAAGGATGCGCGAAATGTCGCAGGGCCGCGCTCCCGAATGTGCCAGTTCGACAATTTTCTGTCGCGTGGAATCCGGCAGGGGTCGGCCGCTGACGAATACCCCCCCTAGCTGGTTCACACCGCTGTGCCCTGCGGGGGGTCGAGCCACCAACACAGTAGAACAACTACAGTTAGGGCAGGAGGCAGGGCTCCAGGGGTGCGGGCCGAATCAGCACAGCAGAACAACTACAGTCAGGGTTCCAGAGGGAGCTTTGGGAACAATGGGAATTGCTGTAACCATTTTACTAATGAACTAGGCTTATAAATTTATGTGCAAATGCACTGCAGCATTAGTTACAATTGTCATTAGTGTTTCAAGTATTGTCTGGCCTTTCAGGTTTCCGAAAAAATTATACTTTGATCTCCATAATAGATCTTCATATGCTTGTTTACTGTTCATGTCTTTCACTTATTTATAAGTTAACAGACAGACTTTTTTCTAATCTCGTTTTGCACTGTCTGGGTAGAGAATTTAATCGACCTTGAAGCACAAGCTACTAGCACCCATGCGCAAATTCTTCTAACACGAAAAAAGATCGAAAAAGATCGCGCTATTCTGAGTTCTTTATTTTCTAGCCGTGTTGTCGCGACTCATTTTTCACGACTTCTTTCAAGGAAGAGTAACGTCTCAGAAAAAATTATTCGTCGAAGTGTAAGTCACAGCAAAGAAAGAGAAACTGTTCAAAGTGGAGTGGTTTATTTTAGCAAAGACGTAAAAGGTGCGGGATTGTTAGTGGATTTAGAAGTAAATAATTTTGGGACATGATGGCCAAGCGCATGGAAATGACATATCCACAGTACCAGGCTGCATTTTCTTTAGATTGCCATTCCGGTTTCATAAGTTGTAGATTTGGGATGGGGGATTAGAACGGCCTGACCGGGTTACCTGGTTTCTCGTGGTTTTCGTAATTTTCTTCAGCTACTGCCAGGAAATGCCTTTAAATAGGCAACAATGTCCCTCTTCCGAATATTTATTTTAGCCATCATTCATGATCATTGTGCCATCTGTTTCTCACCAGTCTAGTGTGAGAGAAATGACGGTTGTTATAACGAATATCTTGTCAAATATTCCAAGTGGGCCAACTTTTATATTTACTGATACATCGTTAAATAGTTTATAATTTTTGTGCCAATTTCAACAATAAATAAATACTGTTGTTGAGGTATTTCTTCAAAATACGTTTTCGAAGGAACGTAAACCAAGGATCTGTTAACACGGACACGGACTGTTTGCGATAGTACTGAAGTTAGTTCTTGAAATAACACACTACTCCCTCCTCGCCCACTACTTTGATAACATGATGTCAGTAGTATCTGCAGTTGACATAGCGTCTTTAAATAACCAACCATTAGTGGAATGAAATAAACATCATAGCACTTATATCAAACTAAGGGCGGAGTCCTTCTTGAGAAATTACTACCTGTTCTGCTGGTCAAGAAATTTTCCGCCTTTTATGGAACACAAATGTGCATTACTGCGTTCACAAGAGCCCTTCACTAGTTTGTATCTCGAGCCAGTTTAATCCAGACCACTTCCCATGTTTATTCGAAATCCGTTTCAATATTTGGTTACCGTCCCATCTATTCCTCGGATTTTTCCACCAGCATTTTTCATATTTTTCTTTCGTACTGTATGGCTCTTCTTTGTTCTCATCACTGCAATACATCGAACTCTGAACACAGTTGTAATAAAGATGATTTTAAAAGTGGACTTGCCGTATCCGAACAGAAATGCTTTGTAGCGACGCTGTTTAGGCCCGATCATTGTTTCGCACGTTCTCGTTGTGACGGGTTAAAAGAATTCGGGGGGAGGGGCTCATGAAACCATTTGTGGTGAAGTGAAATCAAAGGGGTATGATTGCCATGGTACCGTCAGGGGTTTTATGGGAACAGTTGGGTCTGAATGAGTCTACGCTGAACAACTAAGGGCCCTGGTGGAGCCAGTGACCATCAGGCTGCACGGCCTACATCCCAGAGATTGAAATTTCACCAACTAAGAATTGATTTGTTGGAGATTTCTGTCTTCCGAGTTGTTGCGCTGTGTAGTATGGTCGTTGTTTACCAACGTTCCTGAGGTCATACTGCCTCCGTCATCAGGGCGATGACGCCCTGATGACGGAGGCAGTATGACCTCAGAAACGTTGATAAACATCGACCAGACTACACAGCGCAACAACCCAGAAGACAGAAATCTTCATACTCATCGCTGTGAAAACCTCAAATCTTACAAGAACTGATTTGTTCCTACCGGTCGTGAATCTACCAGCCATGTTTCGGAACACCTTACCATTTATTATGTCTTTCCATGATAACCCATCTTACTATTAAACGTTTAACTGCAAGATTGATTCATAATGTTCTATAGGCTCAGAGACAGTCTTCTGGATTTAACAAAAAGGCCCTTTTCTTGCTTCAGTTTTAGGTTTTACGAACCACTCTAACACATACCGATTGCTCATTTAATATTATTGAACTGGACGGTTTGTTAGTAACGAATACAGTTTAGGCATAATTTGTCAGAAATGTCGCTACACCCCAAAAAGATGTGTTTTTTGTACTGAAATGACGTCGAGCCAATAATCGCAGAAGTGGCCGAACCACTTGTAGCAGCCACTGCTCTATCTGTCTTCGTCTGTCCTCTCTTCCATGACAAACCAATTCGTTCCCGTCTCGTCCCAGAATGTACGAGTCAAATAGGGGGTGAGAGAAGGAAGTTTTACAAAGGACCTTGTTTACACAAGCAATATACCATTGCCTGAAACACCTTTTCTGTCTTAGCTCGGTTCTACTTGCAGATTAGTAGTCATAGTAATCTAATGCATTTGTAGAAAATGTATGTGTAAAATGTCCCGGTCAGATTTACATTAAATGCTACAAATTTAAATAAATTTAATTTGACTAAGTATTCAATATTATCTACACGTACACCTGTGTCATTGTATTTATTTCTATCTGCCATTTAGTGGATCATAGAAATTGGTTTATGTAGGAATAATGTGTATAGAATATCCGGATTGTATTGCGCTCGGGCAAATCTGAAGCAACGATCGATATACAGAGTGTCCCATAAGTGTAGATTCACAGACAATATATGTATTATTTTTGTTCCGATTCTGAGCTATGGAAGTGAGTAGAACGTGTGGCAGTAATTCTATGTGTGTGGGTTTCATTAAGCTGAAAGTTACGAAATATGGTTGACATATGGAGTAAATTTTGTAACAGCTGCCTGCGGTTTAGACATGTGAGAACCTCTTTAGAACTACCTAAACACTTTACTTATTTCAATCCACTTCTGCCTGTCACGTACTAAGTCATAGCTGTCGAGTAGATATGGCGAAACTGCGCACGGAAATACATTTGCATTAAAATAAGGCAAATATCAAAGAAACAAAAAATTCTGAAGCAGTGCAGTTATACAATTATAAGTCCTGGGTTTATAATTCTGACTGTTAAGAATTGTCATAATCTGACAAGGTAGGAAACATTGGATGCTTAAAATTTCACTCTGTTAGCTTCGTTCGTAATGTTTGGTTGTTACTGAGGATGGAATGCTACCACGATGAAAAGGATTGTGAGGGATGCACATGGGAGTTGTTAGTGATCAACTGTAGTTCTTCCGTGCACGATAGGAGGATCAGAGCGGTGTGAGAATCGAGCTAAGAGCTGGATCTCGTCAGCAACACGTGACCCCGCTAGGATAAGAGGTGACCGAGGACACCGACGTTACAATTGGAACAGCGGTCGTTAGGAAACTCCACCTCGTCATTTGGTTTAAACTCAGTTTATATAAATTTGTGCTTACTATTTTGTATTTCGTGTTTCCGGCTGGTATTACTCTGTGTTTATATTGTTTCAAGAAAAGAAGGTGAGTTAACTTAGGTACAATTTTATTGTAAACAATTTTTATATATTGCTAATATTTCATATTCCGTAATAAACAGTTTTCTGTTTGTAGCACTTGATCATGCTCATTACTAAGAAACAGATTACGTTTCTCACACAAGGCCCAGTGCGGAGTATTAACAACATTACGTAATCATTTCATTTGTGTACACAACATGTCAAATATATTAATGGGTCTGTAATGGTCCCCTGAAGACAGAATAAGCGAGTCTAAAGAAGGCTGTATAGTATTATAGTTTTATAGTCTTTTACACATTGTAATATGTACAAATTATACGTAATTAAATAACTGTTAAGCGTGTTTAATGACATTACATAGGTATGCCAACCAATTAGTGATATAACTGAGTGAAATAGACGATATTTATATACATTTAACAACGACTTTACGAGAGCTTTATCAAGAAGATGAACCAAGCGTTGTTTTCTAGTGAATGTAGGAAAATATTAGCGTCCGTTTCTTAAATATATTGTAATTGTGATATATATGAAGTTCGGAATTTGCAGAACTTGGTTCTTGTTACATTATGATAGTTTTAGCTTTAAGAAGTAACGTTATTATTACAGTTTTCAGTAGGTGTTATGCAGTTTTTAGAAATTGTCTGTATTAAAAAATGTTTTGAAATGAAAGCTTGTTAAGGTGAAGCCATGAAGTTGGCTTGGTTAGGCCCGTAATAGAAAATGAGTAGTTAAGGAATGTGTTATTATAACCCGAAATAAAGTGAACCAAAAGAGTCAGCCAACCGTAAACAAGAAAATAAATTGGTTTGCATTGTAGTTAACTGAAACACGGAACATACAATCAAGATACAATGTTTTAATATGACATCTTTGCCGCTTGTGGCTTGGTTTGTAACCATTTAGATATTAATGTTGTTAAACATGTTTTCCCTAGGATTTTTTTTATTTTAAAAGAAAACTTATCCATTAAACACCTTCATACCATAAAAACTTCAAAATAACATTACGTTACTTGAGTTAGATACGATTGTCAACAGACAGTGAATCTGTGTTGATCGTATTTTGTGAAGGAATAAAAAGCATAAGAGTACTTTTGCATTGTAGCGTTCCTTAGGCCCTATTTGAGAAAATGAAAAGACGAAATGGACTGTGTATAGTACCTTTGACGTAATGAATTAAATATGAGTTGACTGTAACTTACTTCTTCCTTTTCACTTAGTAAATCTCGTGAGATATAACACATTTGGTGGTGTGTTACACCTATTTTTAAGCCATCTGTTATTAAAATAGGCCTGCGAGTCTAATGTTGGAATTGAAATAATCAAGTGCACATAAAATTAGATTACTCGTGTTACAGTATCATTTGTAAACGTGACTTGGTGGAATTTTGACCTCTGGTTCGGTCCCCCCGGTCACCCGCCTCGCTGGCTCACTTGCTCGAACAGTTGGCTTCAGCACCAGCACTGATGAATATCTAACATGGAGCTGGAAACCTTAAAAGATCGTTATCATCCAACTACATCAAGTATTATATGTTTACAGACAGTTTGGTAACATGAGCATACATAACATGCATATCTAAATAGGCTTCTAAACATATGGGATACCAATTCTCTGCTCTTATTTCTATCAAAACCTGAATATAATTTAATATTAATTAGCATAGACTTGTATTTGATCTAGTCTATAGCAAGACGATTGGAAAAATATAATACTTAGTAGCTATGTAGCTTACAAATCTTGTAAAGACAAATAGTGTTAATATATATTGGTGTTTTTCTACTTAAATTCATGCTAAGGCATTGATTCCAAATAGCTCTTTCAGAAAGTGGATATCCCAGTTCTTTCTCAAACTTACTATTTACATTTAAGCAGAAATAACGTACTAAATCATTTAAAAAAACTAATCGATTTTCTCCAGTCACCATGTCATTCGAAGCTGTTCGACCTACACGGTTGAGAATGCGTCACATAATAAATTGAGAAACAATTTTGGTTTGGAGTTTAGCCACCAGCTTCATGTTATGGTGCTTAGAGCAACTTCTGTTAGTTGTACAGTAGTAGTGGTTCAGTAGAAATAGATTAGTTCTAGTGATGATAATCAGGGACAACTTTTGGCCCCGGCTGAGGGACATACACCTTGTAAATTGTTTATCAAACGACGTGAAACAATTTGTGTGTATCTTGTAGGTTGTTTTAGGCACGTTGTTTCGAATATCCGCCAGAGAAATTGCTGTTTTACTCGAGATTTTCTGATTATTGCCCCCTTCTGCAAATCTTATGCTAAAATTGGTTTTATAAAATGGATTGATTGAAGATGGCTGTCATCTGGGTTGTTATACCGTGTAGTTTGGTAGAAGTGTACCTAAGTTCTCCTTCCGGATAAACTTCTACCAGACTACATGGAGCAACAACCCAGGAGACAGACATCTTCGGGCATACCGCCGTGAAAACCTCAAATTATACAAATGGAATGATTGTTTTAATTTGGCTTAGAGTTTCAGCGTTATTGTTGCTTACTACGAATACCTACAAAATAATATTTTCTTAGAATTATACAGTTAGTATTTGGACGTCTTTAATGTTAAATTATTAGGGGTTGAATGATGGAGCGAGGCGGAATGAGTGGGGCAAATAGCACTTTGTGGAAACAAGAACTTGATATAAAATATTGATTTGTAGCCTCGGAAGGGAACCTATTGGAGACCGAGACGTTGATAGACGACTTCTGCGAAGGGTAAGATGAACTTTAGGGAAATCGGCTGTGAGAATGTTTATGGGATTAAAGTGGCTCAGGATAAGTTCAGTGGAGTGTGTATCTTCAGGTTCACTATTATAACAAGATGACAATTTTTTTATGCTCAGAGGTTTGTTAGCAGTCAGTATATATATCAGTCTACCGTTTATCTATTTCGCCAAGACAGTTGCGTATGGCTTATTTGGCGAACTGCTTTATTAAAAGTAAGTAATGTTGCCAATTTTGTCGTGTGGGAGAAGAAAGAACGCACAGCAGGAGAACACCTTTTCAATTTGTGAGCGAAGTTTGAATCCCTTGTCACTCCAGGTACAGGGAGGTCTCTTGAATACAGCGAAAACTGCGCGTTGTGGGAGGGAGGAAGTTTAAACGATGCGCTTCTGTACTGGATGTTAACTTCAAGAGCATCGCATGACGGGTTGCACCCATTTGTGCTGCGCTACCCTGCTTATCCCGGCCGCCTTCATTGGACAATACAGAAGATCGTTTGTTACAAGAAGCAAGTTTAGAACAACGATTACAATGTTAGGTAAAAAGTTCCTGAACTGAATTTTTCTCTATGATTAACTCGTTTAGCAGTTATTCCATGCTGAGCCCGTCAGACCTGAATCGATGAGTCCAGAGTTTCTACCGGTGTCAGATAATCTACAGAAGTCCTGTGTTTGAACTCCGCATGTGTTAACATGCCCTGAAGCAGCGAGAGGACGATGAAAGATATACATTTTTCTTTTAAAAAAAACAAAAAACAAAAACAGGATGACTAAAATTGGAAAGAGAGCAATAGACATGTAGGAAGAAACTAAAGAAGTTAGACAGAAATACAACTGAATTAGGCCAGCGTGAGCCGTGGATAACATAAAATATGAAACTGAGTTAATGGGAGTTGATGAATATTTCTAAATTTCGGGATGGATTCATGGATGGGTTGCTTGGGGGTCTGTCGATGCGCGAGATGCAAATAGAACATGCTCTCAGATGTTCGTATGTAAACATTTACAATTCTTTGTGAACCCTGTAAGGCCTATGTAAAAGTTATTTTATTCTACCAGCAACAGCTTAAAGTATCTCGGATATTTGCGCAATTATAGCGAGCCGTAAGGAACCAAGGGTCGCCAGATGATGATTAATGTCGTGCTACTTTTATGAAAGAATTTACTGTTCATATTTTTCACAAATTCGCCTGCCATGTGACCAACATTACGCTAGACTTTTGTGGGTGAAAATAAAAGCAAGAGGAATACGGCCCTGGATGAAAGCAGAATGTGAGAGAGAGAGAAGCAGGTGAAGACCATGCAGTCTTCCTTGACGTTTGGGTTCTTGTGGGCGGAGAGACGCAAACTGTGTAAAGTCGAACAGAACAGACCGTCTTCTGGATGTCACGTATTATAGGCCTCTAATTCACTGACATTCTATTCCTCAGCAGTTTTTCTTCTTACCTTCAAGATGTTGCAATTTTTTAGTTTTTTCTTTTCACACTCTGACTTTCTTTAGATTCTGAAGTGTAACAGTCAAGACTTGAATAGATCGATTTTGTATGCCTCGCCGCTCTTCTTAACAACATTCTTACTGATTCTGTAGCTCTTCTGAATTTTCCTGTAAACATTGTTCATCATTCATACCCAGTGTCTGACATTCTTATGTTAAAAATTTTCCTCATTTTCTTCGGTGGTTCGGTTTTACTGACTTTCTATTTTCAGACGTTTGACACAAGCTCTTAAGGATCAAGCAGAACGACTAAGACTTTATTTTTGGAGACCTTTTTCAGATTACTGTAGTCGTATTTTAATTACTGAACTTACATCGAATTAACATGCACAGTGAACAACCGCTCTGAATTCAAATAATTGTTACACAACAGCCCTCAGCAGTAACAAAAATAGCCTTTTCTTCATCTTCTGGTAACGAATAAAATAAATTCTTCGGCATATTCGTCAAAATAGACTCTTCCAATTTAATTTCTTCATTTTTGAAGTTAAAAATTTGTTTTAACAAATGACGATAGTACAGACGTGCTATATGTAGGTCTAATAAATCTGGGAAGGAAATTAAGTCAGTATGATTAACTCGATTTTTGTAACCTGTCACTTGTTATCGTTTCATGTCAGCTTGTCTGAATAAATGCTAAATACGGAAATTTAAATAAAAGTTCCTGTATTTTAGATTATTGAAGATTGGCATGCGGCGAAGATAATATTTAAGATGAAAAAGCGATGAAATTCTGTTACACAGATTATGTTACGATAAATAAAATATGCAATAACAAAGCAGTACATTCTTAACGAAGCCTTAAAGTGATACGTTGTAGCGTAATTCAGCTGTGTGTAGAATTTAATATATAACTACGGGTGTGTGATAAGAATACAAGGCAATTACAGTGAAAGTGATACAGCAGTCATGCAAATGAAAAACAATTACAAGGCTTAGAGATTATTCCAGGAGGAAGGCCCAGAGAAACATAAATATCATAAAGAAAAAACTCAGAAATTCTATGGACCTGTTGTAATAGACGCTAGTGGGGATGTTGATCCAAAAGTAAAGCAAATGCAGAGAAAACTAAGTAGTGTGTAGTCTGTGTTCGTGTCTACATGTTAGCAGCCGTTATTCTCCATGCTGTGCCGTCTCCCCTACTCACTGCAGCTCCATATCAAGAGAACTTCACTGCGAACTTCTTTCAATGATCCCCTTTGGAAAATCAACCCTTAATACAGGCATAATAACGCATAACGTTTAGATATAAGTATTGTGCATAGCTTTCAAACATTGTATCCATCATGATTCTATAGCTTCTCGCTTCTCGGGAGTAGTCATATTGTTGAAATGTCACTATGACGTGTGGAACGCGTTGGCTGTGTGTTTATTGGCAAGGGGTGGAGGGGCCATGGTCATTGTATCGTTCGTGAATGCGCACTTGACCGTGATTGGCAAAGGCGCGGCGCTATCTGAGTCCTGACTGCAGTACGCAGTCAAACCTATGTAACAGAAACAGAGCGAGCAGTAGGTGTGCTTGGGCAAAGAGAAATAATCATTCATCGCCCTGATGACGGAGGCAGTATGACCTTTGAAACGTTAGTAAACATCGACCAGACTACACAGCGCAACAACCCAGAAGACAGAAATCTTCATACTCATCGCCCTGATGATGGAGGCAGTATGACCTCTGAAACGTTAGTAAACATCGACCAGACTACACAGCGCAACAACCCAGAAGACGGAAATCTTCATACTCATCGCCCTGATAACGGAGACAGTATGACCTCTGAAACGTTGGTAAACATCTACCAGACTACACAGCGCAACAACCCAGAAGACAGAAACTTCAGAAATAAGCAGGTTCGTTTTCGGATTTGCAATAAAAGTCGTTTGCAGATCATTTCAGTGGATTGTACAAAATGTTGATGGGCGTTTGGTTGTTGGGAACTTTGAAGGGGAGGGGGTTGTAGGTTCAACCCCTTTTCCTCCATTCAAAAGTAGGCCCTCCTTAGGGCGACTATAAACAAACGTTTTCTTCTGAATTAGTTTTTCATGTCAATAGTACAATGTTGATGCTTTCTTTTTGTGTACACTTGTTAGGATTCATATGCAGAGTTACCAGAACACGACAGCAGAGCGAATTCCCAGTAGAAGTAAAATCGAAATAATCTGAAATAACGCGAGAAGTAATACATTCATTGACAGATGAAAAGACAAGACGATAATAAAGCTTTTGAACATTATGTAACGACTGACTAAGAAAACGAAAATCCTGGGCGCTCTCTGTTTTGTGAACATTAGGACAAGAGCAGTCGTGTTTAAGAAGTGGACTGTAGCCACACACGGCATGTAGGATATGTATAGGCCTGTATCCAATATTGTAGTTACGTACACAAATTAGGATTCACCTCAGACCATGGAAAATGCTCATAGAGATCTAACAGTCGTCGAATTATTTTCACCCTGATGATGGTGACAGAGATGGTCCCTGAAACGTCGGTTTCGTCTTTTAACCATTTCACGTCGCTCATCGCGCGAGAAGATTTTATTGAGTTTCGTCGCCGCGAAAGCTTCAGAACATAAATTCACATATTTTACTTTGTTATTGTCTATAAGACTGTCAACAAATTTATGTTCCATGTGTTTTCATGTTGTTTGCATTTTCTTGCGCGTATAAGGCTATAGACTCCTTTTACTGTCTTCTGCGTGCCGATTATAAGCGTCCCTGCCGGGCAGTGGACCCGAGCCATGCACAGTGCCCGCTTTCCCATGGTAACTGCTGTTCTGAAGCGTTCATTCATTGTGTTTGTTGTTGTACGGACCCTTTGTTCATTGATCTTTCTAGAGATCTTGTCTGAATAGCAAAGCGATGCGATAATGATTTTGTAATCCCCGGCACGATAAGCAATGCATTAATAATTGCGTCCAAGTCTTCTGTACATTGACTTCATTTCTGATCACAGACGTAGGCCCACTACTACTAGCGGTCTCTTTCAACAACTTAAGAAATACGTTTGTCAGTTGTTTTAATCCATATGCAGGAAGTTTGGGGAGGTGTGGCAGAAATCTTGTGTGTTTTGTCAGGGCTGTAACATACCACATGAATACTGGGGCCAACCGCATTCTTTGAAGTAATTACTTTGTATTTCCTCAAAAATGTAATTTTGATTTGTTACTGTTGTTCCCGTATGTTTGAACTTAGTCGCATTTTCAAAGGATTTGTTGGCTCTTGTTTTATTAGACTGTGGTTTTGTCCTGCGTTCCGCTGACGAGACATGAACACACAACTTCTTACTACGTAGTTTACTCACTTAGTGATCTCGACCGCTTCTCTCATTATCCCGTCCAGTTCATTAATATTTACGTTATTCGACGCTACATAGTAAAGGCCATTTAAAGCGTCGTTAAATAAATAAATAAATAAATAAAATAATACTGGAAATGTGAACTTTTTGAAGTATACTTATATTCCAGACTCGTTCTTCACGCCACTTCACGTGCTTTATTGTTTCTCTGACGTCATCCGAGGTCACTGTTGATCAGTAATATGTTTCAACAAAAGCTCACATTATTATCGCAGAAATGTTATCCGAAGTAAATGTAACTTAACATTGTGTGTCAACAATTACGTTGGTTCCCATTTCTGCGCATTGTCTTTTGGTCGGTCATTGCACAAAAAATGCGAAAGACCTCGCTGGCCTATATGACGCGAGGGTACGTTATCTCTGTAATCATCGTCCTCAGCAGAGGAGATACCTTGTTTGAGGTTCGTAAGAGCAAACAGCAGGTCCTGTAGCGGTAACCTTCTTCACAAGAGCTGGGACATAACCTGGTATTCATGTCGGCAGCCTTGTAGCCTATTCTTTTCTTCGCAGCGGGGCCCCAACAGGGGATCGCTACCGCTACCGCACTCTGCGGGAGGGGAGACTGAGCTAGGAATCTTCCGTCAGGGGCACACAAATATTCGAAGTTTCCCGTAACAGATGTTCGTCTTAAGTAGCCCCATTTTTATACGTTATTTGCATAAAGTGACATAATGAACGAATAACGGAGAGATGTGTTTCACATGTTTCGTCTGCGAAGTTCTACTAGATGCATTTTGAACGAGTTTATAATGGGAAGCCAACACTAAAAGATGCGTGGAAGTTTTTGATATGTTCATATAGGAAAAATAAACATTCTACATGAGCATTGAAAATAATTGTTAAAGAATGGCTTATGTTACGTGGAAGTAATACACCGTTTATTTGAACATTTTTATAAGGTGGATGATTGATTACTACAAGGACAAATAATTTGTGATGCTATGTAATATGAATAGAATAGCAACAATAATTTTGTGTCTGAAATTTAACGGATTCATTTCAGGGAATGCTTACTACCATGTAGGCCAATTTATGACTCTTTCAAGCTCTGGAGAAACAGAATAAGTGATAAAATTTACCAATGTTTTGTGTATCATTCTTTTGATTGTGTTCTGGATTCTTCATTTTTACGTAAATATTATAAACACAAAATTGTAACTTCAGCCATTGTTTTGTATGGATATGAAATTTGGACGTAAGAAGTAAGTGCCAGGAGACTGAATAAAGATGCTCAATGATTAGTTTAATAATTTGTGTATTTACTCTTCACCAAATATATGCGTCATGAAGTCAAGGTGACGAGATGGACGAGGCATATAGCACGCATGAGAGAGATGAGATTTTCTTACCAAAGTTTTATTGCAAATCCTGAAGGAAATGACGCATTTCGAAAGTCTGGGTATAGATGGAAAGATAACATTAAAAAGAATCTTTAAAAAGTAGTCTGTGAGGAGGTGTAGGCTGGGGTTATTTGGCCCAGAACGGGGACCAGTGGTGGGCTATGGTGAACTCAGTAAAGAACCTTCGAATTCTATAAAAGGCATTGAGCAGCTATTAGATCAATTATTTTATGAAACCGTTACATAAATTTATAAAATGACAACACGTGTGAGACTACGTGCTTCGGCAAATTTAGATTGTCATCTTCATTTTCTACATTGATCAAGCCGTAGATTTTTTAGTTCAAGTAATTACTTCTTATTATGAAATCTAAATCATGTCTATTGTGACGTACGAGAGAATTTGTTCAGCCCTGACTACACTCAACATGGTGCCATGTCAGTAGCTTGGCGGAAGGGGAACAATGTAAGACTATTGTGACTTTACTGAAACTCAATCCTCCTCTCCAATAGACCGAAAACTATGATCTGCACCGGACAATAACAACCTACCTTTCAGAGAATATGAATATTCTCAAATATTTTGTAACAGAGGGCGACAGGTTTTGTAGACTTTTATAATTTTCTACCAAAAATAAATCTGAGGTCCCCAGAAATTAATTATTCTAAACGCCTTTGTTTGCTTAGTAAACTCCATAGCAAGTTTTTAAAGGATTCTTAAGTTATTTGACGACGCTGTTTCACCCTTATGGGGAACAATAACTCCTTGGAACACAGTCCTTCCTTCGAAACTAGTAGTTGTTCAGCTAGTCAACATATTTAGTGCATTTTTATGGACCCTGAAAATTTATACCGTGTTCACAGCAGTCCGCCACTGGTCCTTTCATGAGCGATTTAAATGCAGTCAATTCTCGCACACTCTCATGAAGATTAGCTTTTGTATTATCGTCCTGTCTGCATCTAGTTCTCCAAGCTGGTCTTTTCCCTTCACGTTTTCGTATCAATATTTTGTAAGAATTTTTATCTCTCCCATGGTCGTTGTATTTGCCGTCCAGGTCAACCTCTGTTATCTTATTACCCTAATGATGAACCAAATTAAAAAAAAACGTTATTCATCATAACTGTGTGTACAGGTACCTTCCTTTTCATAAACTGTCTGGGACGGCATGAAATGGTTTTGAGTTAAATGTAGTTCGAAAAGACAGATTTAATGATAAGGTAACTGATTTGTGAATCTGCTTAGGAGACACCACGGTTAGGTGATTTTTCTTACTGCCCTTTCGAATTTGAAACTTGCACACTCTACTATCTTTCTATAGGATGCAAATAGCTTAGCAGTCAGTGTCACTGCGTGAGCCTCGCAGCAAATAATCGGGCCGCGTAACAAGTACCTACAACTTTCTGTCATTCCCCCCGTTGGAGTAGATGCTGAAGCATTCCACAGAGTTGTTGCTCTGAACGAGATGTGGTTGCTGTAACGGGAGAAAGCAGCGGGTATCCGGGCAACTTGGGGATCAAAGACTCCTTTCTACTCGTTACAGCGTCCTGGACAGGTGGTCTGCCTCGACTTGCAGCTACAGCGTGTCCCGTAATTATTCACATCATCACAAATAATTTACAGATGCATCATAAAAATTATGTTAGACCTGATCCTAACTGTTAAACTGACTGTTTTTTATGTCTGCAACGCAACAGAATTTTACTGCCATACTTATTTAGGTATTAGATATTTATTGATCATATCATCCAATTTTCTTTTGTGATTGATTCTTGTATCTTTCTGACTTGATTATGTAGATTTATGTTCAAAGCTCTACCGGCCGTGTTCTATGCAGTCTTTCGTACTTATAACAAAGCTATTTGAACAACAAATAAGATCCCTCCACCCTTTAGTTAACAAAGAATAGCCGGATAATAATCATGAAAGGGTTCGCCCGCGAGGAATAGAAATAACAGGTCGGTTTCTTGTGTACCGACACCCCCACAGCTGTGAAAATTTTTCTAAAAGCCGGCCTCTGCGCATCGCAATGACGGACCGCCAGAGTTTACGTCGCAGGTATGCCTATTTGTACGTGCCTGCATGATATAACATCTCACTGACCGTCTGTGAATGGTGGTGATGTTGTTGAAAACTACAGGCTTCTATCACAAAGAACTCTGCATTTGCTGAGGGAAGGGTTGTAGAATGCCAACAAGATCCAGAAGACTGAATACAATGTACACAAATATTAGACGAATAAGCATTTTGTGTTCGATTATTGGCAGAGACAGGGATTTTTCTGTAGGCCCTACATCCAGACCGGCCAACCCCTTGTCCAGTGGGTACCAGCACAGCGTGAAGCTAACCGTTTGAGTTAATCTAATGCAGAGTCTAACCTCAGGCCTACTTCTGCTCCCGAGTAGACGTTTGTCTTTATGTTATAGGCTAGTACTTGTTTTATAAGTTGTCAGTAGCCTAATAAAAGTTTCATTTTATAGGCGTGTTTAGCTTGCTTTTAGATAGGTCTTTGTACATTCTCATATTTAAGAAAATGCCTTACCGTCGAATTTCCACCATAATATGTTTTGAAACTATAAAAAACGTAGAAGATAAAGTGTGTTAAGGAATTTATAAGTTATTCTACTTCTAAGAATCGCTGTATCTCATAGAATATAGATTTTTAGAAGAGTAGCACTGGTCTAAATTTTTTTTGGTGTGTAGAAGTTGAAAATAACATCTAATTACAAAGGTAAATTGCAGTACTGATTCTCCTGGGTCATCCATTGTCAGGTTACTCCTGATAGAGGATGAGGAAAAATGAGAGAAAATGAGGTAAAATTAAGTTTGTTAGACGTGTATTTCTTGAAGCAAGCAGCAGCTGTCTTTATAGGTTAGCTTTTAGTAGGGCTTCCTTTGTTTAAACTGGAAATTTTACACTTGAATTGTCCCACCGCTGCTTGCTTGTTTGTTTCAAGTTTCCATCGACCTAGGTCTTTTATAAGGAGAGGCTACGGTTCATGCCATGGGCATATGCCATTCTGTGTGAGGCTGCTTCGAAACTCAGGTGCCTGGGGTTCATTTTGGTCTAACAGTTTATGTGGAGGAAACACAAAGCAACTCTGACTTTTATTTTTGCAATAAAACTAATATTTTCACTTCTTCTCTTACCATAAAAGTTGAAACCGTAATAGGCCAATACTATCTTGTGTAAGATAATCGTCTGGTGATAAATGGTCATCATTCTGTAAGCCTGTCTACCTTTTTGTACATTGTGATCAAACTCGTATCCAGTATGTGAAATCCGTTATCGCTTTTATTTTAATTGATTTTTGTTAACTTTGAGATTCATTAGGGTTCCGAAGGAACGAAGTTCCTGCTGCGTTTATCCATACTGTAGGTATTGAATGGCCAATTTTCCAGAAACTCGGTGCCCTTGTGGTCCTGTCATCTATTCCTGTTTTGTAACTTTTACTTTCAACAGCACACAATGTAGGCTTAGGCTACCAACAACAGTGGACGCCTTTCAAACTAGAGCAATGGCATTTCTTAAGATCGTTGGGAAATATGCTGTGTATTTTTAAGTAATAAGGAAAATATGTAGATGAGGAGGAAATAAAGAAGGGAAGGATGAATGAATAGAGGAATGAAAGGCGAAAAAGAAGAAAGCATTCCTCGTTCTGGCCATTCAAACTGGCTCCGTGGACAGTAGTTTATCAATCTGGATTGTTGAATTTTTAGACCTTATCCATCGTCTGATGTTATACAGCCAACAATAGACCAAAATCTAACAATCTAAATTGTATTACACCATCGTCAGAATAGTTCAGAATAGAGTAGTTTATCAGTTCATCATTACATTACCAGATTTCTTTCCGAACGTGTGTCTCTGACAAAGCTGAGAACAGAAGGATTTGTTTCAGGATTGCAATACAAATTCGTAACAGGTGGATACAACCGGCCAGCGTATTTTTCTGAGAAGGACCGAGGCGGTAATTCTCATTAAGAGATGATTAACAGAAGTCTCGAGGCGTGGCGAAGTCTTCGTAGCGTGTAAGTTGGTGCGGACAGTACAGTAGGCGGGGCTTGAATCTTAACTCCGCCCACCTGTCCTCCAGGCTTACCCATCACATGGTCAAATAACAGCAGCGAAGGAAACAAAGTTTCAGATTTCCGCTAGCCAAGCTCCTCTTCACGTTCCTGTCACTCAGAAAATATTTACGCATTGTCTAAGAAGAATCATTTTTCAGGAGATTTTCGTAACACAGGTTCGGAAGTGAGAAGACCCCTCAGTTTTCTTGAGACGGTAATTTTTTGTCATCCGCAGATTAAAGTTCGTAAGAAATTGTACAACTGTTACACTGGGATGGCGCATTCAGTACGACTCAGGATATGAATATATGCAAGCGGTATTATTTTTTGTTATATGTATTGTGTGTAGGTCGAGGCCTTGTAATGGGCCGATTCCATCCAAAGAGTTCTAGAAAAGGATTGTTTCAGAAGAAAATTCTGAATACGAGCTGGTTAGACGACCTTTTAAATTATGATATGAGTGTCACCTCTAATGGCTTGATGTTCATAGCAAGTCCAATAAAAGTCTGTTAGGTGGTTCAAAAGTGGCACAGCCTATAGAACTCAACCTAGACCATTGTTATATTGTCCCATTGTTGCGAAAACCACGACAAACAGATTTACAGAAACGGACTGGCTTAAGGCGTTCTTTGCCCACGCTAGAGCATGAAGAGTACTCAACAAAAAGCAAGACAACGATTGTGACACCAATTAGGTAGCTACTACCCCGATCAAGACTCGAGCCGGATGCCTCCCGTGAAGGCTTCAGATGTACCAGATTATGCCTATCAGTTTACATCAGCATGCTGTCCGAAAGGAAACACGCTTGTAATGAACGAGTAAACTCTTTTTGTCATGTTGGGATGCAAACACTATAGGCTGAAACTATGTCTTTTATGGTAAGATGTATAGCAGCCTTTTATCATCTCTAGGTGTAGGGTCTGCATGCTTCTGACAGGCGCTCATTGGACCTTGAGAATGTCAACTCCTGAGTCCGAGTAGCAAGTGATTGGGGTCCAGGGACATCACCAATAAAGGCGACTTTAAATCTGTACTTGCTCGTAAAATAAGCTTTATTGAATTGGGAGTTCAGAGGTGAAATATTAAAGAACGGATGTCTTGGTGTAATAGAGCGACCAAGGTGAACGATGGTACTACATCGACTCGCCTTTCGAGGTTGTACTGGGGAGTTTTTGCTTTCATGGCAGAAATATTACATGAAATTTGTTATGGGACTATTTAGTGAACTAACTTCATGGAAAAATGTCGTATTTCAGAACACTAGAGCCGAACCGCTGATTCCTATTCTCAGACGCACGAATCTCGTCCATACCGTCACATCTTTAAGATACCTTAAATCTGTCTTGACTCGTCTACACCTCTGTCTCACTAGTAATTTTTCTCGTACAGCTTTTCCGACAAAAATTTTGGAAGCAATTCTCAGCTCCAACCATTGCTACATTCATTACCAAATCATCTTTGGGATAGCTGCAGTGAAGTCTTCTCTAGCACTGAATCACAAAGTGCCAGTATTACGAGACCTAAGGCAGTCTCGTCGGGACTGATTCTAGCTGCCTGTGCCCTTTATGATGGAGACATACAGCCTCCTCAACTTTGTAGCTTCATTCACATTAATGTGAACGATCGATCGCGAATTTATTGAGTCACTCATTTTTATGTTACGGTTTCTGAAAAGTGTATAAATTTTATTTTTTCAAACTTAATAACACTATTAATAGCTCATATTGGGCTGTGTATGGTCGGTGATGACTAAGTAATTAGTTGAAAAGGATGTGGAAGGAACCAGTCGTGGACTTCTTTAGTGTAGCCTACTATCTGGGAACCGAATTTTGACCAGGGACCCCCCAGAGTGCTAACCATTCGATTTCGACGTTTTCTCTTGTGTAACTAGCAAGGACCCGTGATGTTGACTTTTTGGAATATACGTGCCGTTCTGTCTGCAGTTATTGGCAGGACTTGAACACGTAGAAACGACAGACCTTCAGAAGATAACACTGATGGAACGGGCGAAGTGACGGGAAGTTAATGCGGGAACTGGGAATTGAGGTTGAAGTGTGGGGGGTGCATGCGGCCTGATTGCTGGATGGGAGGGTTGGTTGGTTGGTTCTTGGTTGCAGTTCTTTGTCGCTTTTCCCTCAAAGTGCTCCTGAGGGATGCTGTATGTATGCAGGGAAAGAGTTGCAGGCCATTTCGTGAATTTTTATGTTCTGGCGGTTAGACATTAGATTCAACGTTTTAACACCGCGGATACTAATTTGGGACTCTGAAATAATTCAAGGTTCAACGTACGGGAACAACAGATTGTTGAGTCATACATTGAGTCTGTAGTTTGTAAATGGGGCTTCAAAATGTTCATATTCTTGTAGAACATGGAAATATGTAAGTAGGCTACGTAATGGCACTGCAAAATGCAATGCTATTAGACCTTTAACCTATTGAAATTGTTTTTTATTACCGCGATTCACAAATGGACGCTGTTGAATAACTTATTTTTAATGAAGATATAATAATACCCTGAAGATGATAATCGTCTACAAGGCTACACGCTGCCATCACCCATAAGTTTAATCTTTGAAGAATGAGAGGTTTGAAAGATGAGATTAGTATTAAAATAATTAAGTAGCTTGAAGTCATTTAAACAGCCTTATATTTTGTGTGATCGTACTGAATATTCGAGTTTCATAAGAGTTGTGAGATTTACTGAATAGTTGTGAAATTATTAGCTTCTCAAAAATGATTATGCTTCGTAGAGTTAAATATTTAGCTTAGATTGAAAGGAGTGTGAATAACATGCCTGTGGGTTCCTTGTTGAGACAAGTGACAGAATTTTATGGACGGAATATCAGTTCATCGCTAGGTGTGTGGTTTTCTAGGACAGCCAAAGAATGTGGATATCCACTCCCACAGCCAGCCGGGTTTGAACGCGCGTTGCCAAGGTTTAACAGCACTCATGCGTGGCGCTTATGATGCCTGCGTCCCTTTTAAAATACGTTATCTGAGTAAAATTATTGATTACTAGGTTTTTAATTGCACTGTTTCAACGACAGAACTTATACGTATCATAGAATATGCAAAGATGAAATAAGTGCTGATTGTGTAAGGATTTGGAAGGTAACGCCTGTGACCGATTTCAAGATAATAATCCTGGCATTGAGGAATGCCACGAAAATCTTAACCAGAATGGGCAGTAATCCTGTCGGTATTCGAACCGGTTATACTCTGAGTACAAGCCCAGAACGTTACCGTTACGTTAATCTACTCGCTAAGCCTACTGTCTATATAGAAGTAACTTTCATACTTAATTGTACGTATGCTTAATGAAGCATGAGGAAACGTACTAATGTCGTGGTGCTTAATTAAGCACAGTTTTGTAGGCTTAAGTAATCTGTCGTTTGTTGAATACTATCGAGAATTTTTAACGTTTTGATCGTAATGAGCTACGATAAAATTTGGCTTACAGATATCTAGAACAATGGTTTTTAACGTTCTTGAATCTCAACTTAAATAGAAATCAAGTCCTTGTTGTTTTTTGTCCGTCTTGTAGGCTATATAAGCCTACATGTATTTGTTTACTATTTTATTAATTTTTAAAGTAAGTACAAGGCAAATACAAATCTATTTATGTGCCCGCGAACAGAGGCCTACCTCTTGAGAAGCACTTCACTTCTTCGAAATGTAACCTATTGCCGTAAATTTTGTGTAGGGACCCGGACATACTTTTAAATAAGCCTAGCTGCTTTGAATGTTTTAAAATTATCTTTTTTAGGGGGGGGGGGGAAACGACGACTCATCATAGTCACAGTGAATGCCAACCATCAGGCTTAAACTTAACTCACTTCATTTCACATGTCGAAAACTGTTTCTGCAAGGTCAATTTTAGTATTAGGCTTATCCTTCCATCTCTGTCTCCATGTCCAATAGACGATAGACATAGCTAGCATTAAGCCCATATAACCGCGCAGAACAATGACATGTGAGAAGAAGATAAACCGATAATGTAACGTAAGAATAATAATAACAACAGTAAGTTGCCTTCGTATCTAAGCACCACTCCACGAAGGCGTGAAACGGCACGGCCTCGGAGTCCATTTAGCCGCGTTAGCTGGAGAAGAAATCCTCATCCTGCCTGGAATCGAATACCAGTCATGGTGATAACAAAAATTATAATAGTAGCAAATTCCCCAGTTGTCACTGAGACCCTTACGCCTGGCTTTCTACTGAGACGCCCGCTTCCGCGGGTTGAGAAGCAGCGCTCTAGAGTGAGGTACTTCCTGGATCCTACGTAGTAGGAAGGTGACTGGCTTTGAAAGTTCGTGTTAGATCTGCTTGATACCCCACACAGTGAGATTATTCTTTTTTTTCGAAATACTGAATGCCTAACCGTTGACAGTGGTCGGTTATCTCTTACCTTTGTGGGGAACGTCGTCTGAGGAAAGACTCATCGAGTGGTGAGCCGTGGGGGGCCATGGCGCCGTGGCCGAGCCCAGCTGGTGATGCCCCTGTGCCGGCAGAATGGTGGCGGCGGATAGGGGGTGGCTACCCTGGAGCATAAACTGCACCGTCTCCACCCCCCTGTCTCGCCAAGCTGGACAGTCTGCTCCCACACCAACCAAGGATCTAGAAAATTGAAGCAGAACTTTCTTAGAAGATTTTGAAATTTTTATCTAGAAAATTAAGTTGATCGGGAGGGATCTGGTGTAAAGTACCGCTGTGTTAGATAAACGAAATGTGACAACACTGTGACGACCGCCACGTTGACGCTTGGATTAAGTAACATTGAAATCCAGTACTGTACTGCTTTCCCAGGTCAGCTTTTTTCTTTGTTAGTGGAGGTCAGTGGCGTGTCTTTTCACAAGTAATTTCTGTGCATTAAGTGGTCATACAAAATGTCCAGGTGCAGAAATAATATGTTTGTTTGTGAATTTTGCAAATGGAGCGTTGATACAATGTGTCTACCATTTTAAAGTGACAATGAGTTTCGTAGACAGACAATAAAGTGTTTTCTTTCAGACGTACGGCATTTCGCAATGGATGAAAGATATTTCAAACAAAAAATGTGAAATTTTGAATCACATTGTGAACGTGTGGTTTGGGTTACACACATTTTCTATCACTTCTCACAAAGAAATGCTTACTTTGTGCAATGTACATATATGCCATCTTTATTTAGAGTTATAGTCCTGTTTCTTAATTCTAGAAACTGGAAGTGCTTTCAAATTGTATATGTCGCATTAATGACCATTATCTTCAGTTTCTCCAAGTCGTGTTTCAACAATGAATAAAAAATTACTCTCTTAACTATCCTAAGCAGCAGGGGCGAAAAACATATTCTCTTCTACTCTGTTTATAAGGAAATCCAATAATTGGAAACCAACTGGGGTAGTTAATGATTAATATTTCTTTAAAGGTATTAGTCTACAAGTTAATTCCAAACACAGACCTTGTCTGTGAAATGACACACAGCTTCCTACAGATTCCGAACGTTGGGAGATCTTATTGTTGATGTTACAGCATGACTGGAACAGCGTCAGACAAAATCAATAACGCAATCCGTTTACGGAAAGCAAAAAAGAAATGTTTAGTTGTTTTATAAATGTCTTTAGAACGGTCTCGGGTTTCATTATTTCGCCTCAATAAAATAATTTCATTATTTTTGCAGGCTTGAGTTTATAAGAGAAATGCTGGTGTTGAATGTCCTCTTTCTGGAGTTACGTTTATAATAACTGAGAGGGCTATTTAAAGACGTAGCCCTGTGGAACTAAAAATTTCATTACCGTGTCAACAAGATCCTGTATCTGGACCTTATCCTGAGTTAGATGAATAAAGTCCACCCCCTCACACGCTTATGGTATTGGGAAATGTAATTTTCCGAGTACATCATTAAGCCATTGAGTCTGAGGAAGATTCATTTATGGGGATTAGGCAGTGTACAGGGTTCAGCTAGTAGCAGCATTATACTTAGCAAGCCCCTGTATGGATGAACAATACGCACCCTGACTTGCCCTCACATTACGCGCCCGCTTCACTTAATTCTTGCACATCGGCAGTGTGACTTGGAGGTCATTAATTAGTAGCTGGATTCAAATGGAAGTATCGCTGTTGTCGTATCAGTAGTAATTAAATCCTTAAAACGAACAGTGTGCTTCATGCCTTTAGAAATGCCATTTTTATTCGGCTTTGCTTGAGTACTGGTGCAGTGAATATTGCTCTTAGTTTTTTTTTGTATAAAGATATGTGCCACGTTTTTGGAATTGTTGAACGGAGTTCTTTATTGAACTTAATTATTAGAATTTTCATTTATACTGTTTTATATTGTGAATCGCATCTCTGAAACTACACACGACGTTTTGGTGTTAATTGTTTTAAAAGGTACAGTTATTAAATTCATAGAGAAATGCTAATGGTCATGTTTAGGAAGACTACAGATTGACATGTCCGATCCCTCCTAAAAAAATATTCAGTACGAGAACTAGTCACCTGAAGATTTAATTTAATAATAGTGTTGATTAATCGACAGTCAATCAGACAATTGTAATTATTATGCCCGTATGATCCAGAACAGGCCCTCTATATTTCAACACTCAGTAAATTTATTGACCCATATAAAACAAAAAGGACACTAGAAGAAGACGAAGACATTACGCCTGTTCGACACTGCACGAAAATACTGCCAAAATAAACAGAAATATAAAGAATGTAACTTCATGCACCTTTTTACTATTTACCACTGTTATGTCACATGGTGATAAGACTGGTAACTAGCAAGTAGATCGCTTTATGCATTAAATCTTATTTGGTCTCATAGCATGTACCAGACAGAGGGTACGCGGAGGGAAATATAAACGACAAGAAGAATATTGTATTATTTAAAGCCCGCTAATTCCAATAAAGTTTTCTATTTTCAGAATATTTCAACAAAATGTTAGATCTGCGATTTATTGAAACCGGTATCATTTGTAACCGCCTGTTTCTAATTGAGCTTAGATCCATTATGCGTTCACAACTAACGGACATCAAGTATAGAACTTACTAAATAGGGTGATTACTGCCAGTGAAATTGCGTTGAATTAGCGAGCTTCAGGCAGGTTACACAAGGGCGTATAGGAACCACTTGTGTTTAGTGAATGTTGACATGGATGGTAATAGAAATCAGAACCACTTAAAGCAATGAGTTGCCGTTGAACCAGTGCCACAAATTAGATGCGCTTAGTTAGAGCTGCTCTATTTGCTGGCTTGTAGTTAACTGCACAGTAGACACACATAAAAGGCAGCTGCTGAGATTAAGATATTGTAATTAACATAACGTTGTGACCCAAAATTTCTCAAACTATAACATTTTAACGTGTTTATTTGTATGTGACAGACACAGAAATATAACGGATGTTTACCAACTTTGTGTTTTTTGAATATAAGTTTGCATTATGTTCATTTTAACAGTATCATCCAGATTACACTGTGGCCTATCAATGTCAGTAAAATAACTCAGAAAATATACCCTACAAGAACAAAATGTTTTTCTTCTCGTGTTAGTCTAGAAGTAACTTTTGCATCGGTAATAATATTACGAGTTTCAAATAGGCCAATGTTTACATAAAATTTTAGTCACTCGATTAAAATATGAATACATTGACATTGTAGACGCCGAAAATACTTCAAAAGCGTATAGTCGAAAGAAAGTTTATCAGGTATTATAAAAGTGTTCTTGCAACCAATTTCTTTCCGTAAAGGGAAGTGTCAGCCGTTGCTTCGATACGTATGCAATTTTATCGATGTTATGTTGTTTTGCCTGTAATTATAGCTCTGCCATTTTAAAAACTTACATTAGTTGGTTTCAGGTCTCTGGTAGTAATGTAGACTTATGATAAATATTTCTTTATTTTTAATTATTCAGGTCGTATTATCAAAATCTGCTAAGGAAACTGACATGAAGCGTTTCTTATTTTGTTGTTTGATAATTTGTTGAATCTTTGTAGTTTAAGAAGTATAAAGTGTTTTCTTATTGACATTAATTGCACTGTAACACCTGTGTAAGAGAAACATGTAATTATACCTAACGGTATTTGTAATTAAACACGTTTTTCGTATTATAAAGTTATCATAATAAAGGTGACTCTTATTTAAGACTACAGGACTTCATATAGTTAAACGTCTTAAGTTATTACCATTAGAAAAATTGTCTCATATTTAAAATACAGCTAGCGACAGAACTCAGTGATCAGTTATCCTGCAGGCACTGGGACCATACTTATAATTAGTTGAATGCCTTAATACAAATTAGTTAATCAGACAGCTATTTAAAGAAGCGACCAACTATTATGCAGTACGAGAAAATGCTAGCAATTTCTCATTATAAAACGAGAAGGCAAATTGGACAACAGGAGCTTTATAAGCTGATGTGGGTTATAAAACAATGGTACAGCAGCCGTCAAGGAAACGTCAAAAGTGTGGGTAATTATGACTACAGGAAAGACCCCATGGCCACTCCTGCATCAAGTTTCTTTCACTGTTTAGCAATACAAGAGCAAGTGCTCATTTTTGCTGCTGGTAAGAAGTCTGAGACAAACAGCGCCTTTCCATTGTCTTCCTGTTTAAGCTAAATTTAATAGCATTTGAAGGGTGTGGACAGAGCTCGGAAAATCACTCCTGGTAGCTGAAGTCCGATTCAGAGGTTTCGTAGATCGAATTCGTTGTGTACACTGAGACATCAAGTGTTTTATTTTAACAGTAAAATACATTTTATTTGATGAAGCTTATGGGGTGATGTAGGACGCTCATGTTCAGGGTTGATTTCTTTGGGATTGAGAAAATCTGTTTTGAGGTCCTATACGAGCATCAAGAACTCAGAAAAAGTACGGAAAATCTGTCGTGGAGTTTCAACAATGATTTAAGTTAAGTGACAAAATTAAAACTCTTGAGACTATTTAATAAATTAAGATAAAGAACTAGGCCAAATTGTACTAAATTAAATTTGAATGTTTACGGTGATGAAAATGCTGATTGTTGTCTTCTGGGTCATGAGGCTGTGCAGTCTTATGAGTTGTTACCAACGTTTCGAGGGAGCGTATCATTTCCATCTTCAGGGCAGAAGTGGAGGTGGAGGTTATACGTTCTTCCAAAACGTTGATAGATAACAACTTAGAGCATTACAGGATAACCAGTCCACAGTTGTAGTTTGTATTTTAAGTTACGTTAATATAAATAAGGTGGTTAAAAACTGAACATAGTGTAGTTGAATTACAACATGCCCGTGGTTCGTATGCGGCCCGAGAAGGTATGTTGTGCGGCATTCTTAGATAAACGCAGGCTTAACAAAACAAAAATACATAACTTTCGACAGGATTGCAAAAAACAACAGAAATATAACTTATAAATAACAAATTTAAGTGTTATTTTCAGATTTTCACGTCCCTTTTCGCTTTTTTATTGCTCTTAGAATTAAAGTATTTATAAATTTTAAACAATAAAATTAACAATTACGCAGATATTATTATGGCGCTAAAATTAATTAAGACATATAATCCTTAATAATTTTTAATGTTGTACTCTGTTAAACCATTCCTTCGCTTGACGTCGCGACACGCGTCACAAATAAGGAGCGGATTTGTGTTATCCGTATTTGTACCAGGAGTAGTACTGTATTGCATATCTCGTCCATACGCTCATACTCTTTCTTTATCTAACACACTTTATAATATCGGATGATAGTGTAATGCAGTTATTAAAATTCTGTTATTTTTTATTTATGTTGTCCGATCACTTTCTTCGGCGCAATGTCCACAAACGCCCTCGGTCGACGTTCTTTGTCAGGGTCATGTAGTGAACGTTTCGTATATTATGTAGGTCTACATTCATCCATCTTAATTATTTATGTGTGTGACAAATAAACGACTTATCTTTTTCAACCATAAATTTTTCATCTTTGCTGCCAAGAGCTTGTGAATTATGGCGACTGATGAAGATTACCAGCAAATATTTCGTAACAGCTACACGTACTAGTGTTTCGACAAAAATTGTTTCTCACTGACTTGTGCCATGGCTTCAGTTTTATAGATAAACAATCTAAGCTGTTCCTGTGAAACTAGAAAAATAATCAATTTATTTGCAATAAGAAATGTAGGAAAGCTGTCGTGACGCGCAATAAGTTACGTTTGTACAAAAGATTTATAAAATCTGAATCGTGTTGATTTTCCCTTAAGAACGACGTATAAAAGATTAATTTGACATAAGACTTGAAGATTAATGTTGGCTTAAACGTAAACTCCACAGTATACAGTGGAAGGAAACTGAATGACGTTGTTTGAAATATCTGAAGTGACGGAACCTACTTTTCAAATTTTTGGTAATTGAAGTCTAATTTGTGATGCTAACTTAAGCAAGCGCCGAAACACCAAATGAGCGATGTTGCCTGCATATAGAAGTTCCTAGAACTTGAATTTGATTGTTAAAGTGTTCATTCACTTTGTCTGCGTAAGTTATGAACATTTTAACCTTATTCAAATAAAAACGAGTTTTCTAATACGTTAGGATCCGAATGTATTTGAACTGGTGATTTGCAGGGAAGGTGCAAATTAGGCCTATGTTTAAAATCTGCGGTTTTATGAAAATATAAGGATAATAGTGTTATCTTTGAAACGACCATAGGTTAATGTATTGTGGCTTTAAACGTTTGTGTAACTGGAACCTTAAAATCTAGCTGACATTTTAATTTTAGTGCTATTCGCATGAATTAAACTACGGATTTTGAAACTCGAAGAAGTATGGGCCAAATTACTTATAGGAGGATTAAATATGCCCCTGTTCCGTTAAGATGATTGTAAAATATAATTATGCTACGCCTGTATGTAGTCTTTGTACAAACTACAGTATGTAGCCTTATAGCTTTTCTATGTCTTAGTTTCGTAAAGTGTGGAGAACGTATTTAGGATTGTGAATCTGGTGTTCTTTGTTATAAAATTTATAACATTTACTGTTTAAGAGTAGATCTGAAGCAGCATAGATAATACAAATTTAAGACATAACTAGTACTTTCGTTCCAGTACAGTATTTTACAACACCGGTATATAGTTCTGTATTTGTAGGCCAACAAAAATGAAAATCGCCTAACCAGTCCGAATTATGAAACAAAAACCTGGGTTATAAAAGGTCATTAAATGACACAGAACATATGTAGCATAAGTTGAAACATTTTTTATTTAATTTCAAGTTTAATTAGCTCGGTATTCATATGGTAAAGAGACATAACTTCCTGTGCTTGGAACTGACTTTATTTTATACTAAAATATAAGAGTTAACGATCTACTGTCAATTCACATCACAAAACATAATCAGGATGTGATAAACATGTTTCTAGTTTCGGTTAACTTATTTTGTTTTATTTTATGTATTATGACATTTTTAACCTACAATAAAATATTTATTTTCTCAAAGTCTTTTAGAATGAAACGACAGATTTTTGAGAGTGGATTATTCTACTTTTCTTAGAGCGAAGAAACAATTAGTTTTTGATACAAATGTTTTCGTTTTGTGATAACTGTACTTACAGACAAAGTGGTGAAAGACAGGTAGTAGGTGCAAAGTGCCTGTTTGTTTTCACTGCTACCAAACTGATATGAGGGCACGTGGACGCGTCATCTTCAGTTGCTGTCCTTTCTTCCACGACACAGCCAAGCCCTTACTTTATCACCTGTCTTGTTCTTTTGACGCTTCGGCCACTGTGCGTCTCCGCACCAATCCTTGCAGAAAAGCAGGAGGATCGTCTCTAAGCAGTTTCTAAGACGTGCACACATTCCACTTTAAAACACGACATCTTAATTCTCCTTATTAAAACAAGTGTAAAAGTATGTTTCAGAAAATAGATTCAATGGACTTTAATTTTCTAATTGCGGATGCCTTTAACAGACGATAATTTAGGCAAACATTGCCCTTGAATGTACATTCTATATTCTGTTGTCTGCCTTCTTACGTATATTACAGTATAATCCAACACACTTTTTAACATGCAGGGATTACATGATCTGCTAAATAGTATAGCAATGTCAGTAAACGTAAAAGAACAGAGAGAAAACAAAATATGTGTTTAACAAGAAATGTCAGTGAAAGCCTTTATGATATTCGAAAATGTGATTAAGAACGCCGTAGTCTCACTTTTTATACTTTATTGCACACACATTGCAGTTTCCGTCGGTTTCGCTTAGTGACACACTTTTACTTTCCACACGTGTCCACACGTCTGTTATCGTCCGTGATAAGTGAACAAAGTGCGAGTTGTAATTCACGAGACGCAAAGTTTGGCGCGCTTGTGGCCGGCTTGGTCCCGATCGCCGTGTCGAACTAACGAGACGTACCGAACTGATCTCTTTACACGTAGGGCCCTGATCCTCCCCTCGATAGCCCAGCGTGTGTGCGTGCGTGCGTGCGTATATTTCCTCTCGCAGTTCCGTCCGTCCGGTTTGCCTGACCTGAACCTCTCATTCATCAACCCTGCTACAGACTCCTGTCGATCTCCCACCCCTCTCATGTTCTCTCTCCCTTTTCACTGGAAAATTTCTTATCTTACCCTCTCTCTTAATATCACTCCTTTCTCATATATTCTCTATCTTGTTCTATCCAAGTAACCCTCCATTTTTTCCTTCTTCATCCCGCCAAAAATTATCCCTTATTTGTTTCTCACTTTGTTTTTCGGAAAAGCACCCCTCTGCTGAGCATGCTGGGTGTTGAGATATGAGAAAGGGGAGCTAAAAGAGGGTGAGAATAATGAAGGGAGGGTGATAAAGAAAAAAGGATGGTTGGAAGTGTAGGGGATGACAGGATTTAAGGGGTAAACCAATCAGAAAGCCAGTATACGGACGGATGGTCCAATGGGATCTAGTTTATAAACGGAGGGGGTTGTGATAGTAGTGGGGGGAAGGAGAGTGAGATGGGAAGCATTGATTCTTAAATGCTGAATGCTTATTCGTGCGGAAGGACCACGAGAGGGCGCAGTGGGTGTGAGAGATGCTGGTTCCAGTTACAGCCGCTGGAGAGAGATGTAGTCTGCAGTCGAGATGCCCAGTAGTACTGTCGAGACGCGAGAGATGCCATGGCGCTGTCCGAGGCCTTGCCTTGCGTACACGGTTTATTTGAAGTAAAATAGTCGTTAGACCTTATACTACGTACATTTCTGAGACATCAGCACATACATGAATCGATTTGGATGTAGATATGACGACAGAAATTGGATTGTTGAACAAGAAATTGTTCATGTCCATGTTTTCACAGAAGAGTTTTAGGCTATTGTGTTTATGAGATAAACTAAACTATACTAAAATTTTAGGCCATACCTACAAGAAAACATACTCACCGCTGTGAAAACCTCAAATCTTATATCTTTCATGTCCGCTACAGAGATGACTTGTTCAAAAGTAATAGTATTACCGAAAGCAGCCCGGTAACCAAACGAAATAAGAAATGCACTTTGTGGGCGAGATCTTGCGGCATTGCCCACTGAATAATATGACAGCTGAATGCTAGTTAGACAGACAGATAGTTATCGTACTCTGTAGTGAAGAGTTAAATCACTATTTCTATATATTCATACGCATTTCAGGCGCCAGCACTCCAGTTATTGTATTTATCTCCTTACAAATATTTCAGCACACTGTCTGTCTTTATCTAAACTCTTGTTAAGACGAAATATATTGTCGTGGCCTATCATGAGCGACGTTCCGTCATGACTCTGAGGAGAAAACGAAATAAGAATACCTCAGTCAGAATAACCCGCCTCCAGGATGAAAACATAATCTGGCGCTTTTCAGGTGTGAAAATCGCTACTAGGGCTGACGGATGGTCAAATTTTATAATCGATCAGTCGTTTACTGGGTTAATGATCTATTAGTTTACATTAGTTTGGTAAAAGCTCGTGTTGTTAGAAATATGTAAAATATGCCAGTTGATTTTTTAGTGTTTATGTTATTATCTCCTCACAGTGAAGTTTTCTCCTTCGTCCTTATAGTTTGTCCCCTTTGGATCTATATTCTCTTCAGTTATAGAATAATACTGACAAATCACAATACTTATTTATTTAAAATAATGCAGTAATATGAAATTTATTATAATAAGTAACTATTAGTTCTTTATTTTAATAAGCATAGTCTTAATCGTTGGATGAATTAATCTTGACAGACTTTCTTCCTACCATATTAACTTTATTGAATGTACATCAGAGGGACCTCATGGGCTTGATTAGAGACCTCGCCATAACAGACTGTTATGTTGTCTAACACGTCTGGCACAACAATAGATCGTCGCTACGAATTGTGAGCACTAGACGAAACCTCTGTGGCTGCCCTCGAAGAGTATTGCCCACACTCCAACAGCTGCTGGTTCCCTCATATCGCAGTTGCTATCATTATAGCAACGTGTGTGTTGTGGTAGACCGATATAATAACTTGAACAATTTTCCTCTCACAGAATAGAATATGTAAGTATGAGCAGTTTCATTTCAAATTCCAGTAGAAGGTACATTTATTGTAAGTTACTGGGTTTTGAATGTCACCCTTTACTTAGGTGACTCCATGTAAAAAACTCAGATTCCTCCCTGAGTCCCTATAAATGACTTCTTCCCTGAGTGTGTTTTATTTGTTGGCGGACACTATTTTTACAACTGCATGTTTTACGAAGTTGTCTGTTACCCGGCGGGAAAAAAAATGACATGGCGGTATATCGAATATGATTATAATACTCAGCTGTAGATTTGTATTGCCACAGATTTTGGTGGATGGTGGCTAGTTGAAACCTCTCTACGAAAACCGACCAATCAACCGCTCAACCTATACATTGTCTTTACAAGGTTAACTCGACATGTTGAAGTGTTTAGACTTTGTTAACTCGGGACGCTGTGCTCTGGTGTTCAAATTCAGTAGGCTGTGTGTTTACGAACAGTTTCCTTGGAAATAGGATGTCCTGCTGCCCTTCTTTTGGTGGAGAGTGACGTCAGCACGTTACGTACACTTGGGCGACTCGGTCCGTCGCTGGTACTCACGCATGCAGCACTAACGCGTTACGCTGCACATCAGATGGAGCAGCAGGGCTGCCTTCCAGTCAGTGGCAAACACCCCACGGTGGGTGATTCATTGCAGCATAAACTTTAAGCGCTTTGATAAAAACCCACGCTTGCAAACAAGTTTCAGACTTCAGCCTGTTGGCCTGTGGTGCTATTAAAACAACCACATGCCGTAACAGAATTTGCTGTTATTTCAGCCATTTCTGTAAAACGGAATGCACAGCTGTCTGCAGTTCAGTATTGTAAATTATGATGCAATTTTTATGTTGCATTTCTATCGTATTATAGCAGGAAGCATCGTAAAGCCATTTGATTGGCGTTCTGCAGGATTTCAAAGTATTGGGTACTGACGGATTTAATATCAGTCAAATCACCGTACAAATTTCATACGTCACATAACTCTTTGCGTTTGGATGTCTGCATACTTGTATCGCTACCATATGGAATGGCGTAAATTCGCTTCTAACTTTGCTAGGTAGGAGTGAATAGATATTAAATATTTGGAGCAGACTGGAACAAACGATGTCGAATTTTTATTCACGCAGATATTCGTCCAGCTGTACAATTTTTAGAGTAGCACACGTTGAATATTGACATGTGCATCATATGAACTAATTAATGTGAATAACTGCAAAACAAGAAAAATGCCATTTGTACTTTTTTTCCCGTCATCTGTAATATCGTGAAATGTTTTAAGGTCTTTACGCCTGACTAATTTTGTTTAGCTTACATTGACTACACACGTGTCGGAGAAGTTGCCGCATATACCCGGCGTTCCGTTTGATTGTACACCACGGAACAGACATCACTGCAGTACGGAATATCAGATTTAATTTCCAGATCAAGAGAAATGCGTATATATTTTTTTCTACTCCGAAACGTGAAGAAATGAGAAGCTGTGACAGGTCTGGGTTTACATGTTTGGATATTATTAAAATGAGTTTAAAAAATACGACGTGAAAATTTGGACTGAATTTATCTGGCGGGCTTTCGTGAAAGCAGTATGGACCTTCGGGTTGTATAAAAGGTAATACATTCATTGACTTACCACGCGACTTTCAGCTTTTGAAGGACTGTGCTACACGATGTTATAGATGAAATATTTTAATGTTCTACAGTAACTAATTCTGCCAATGTATATGAGACTTACAAAAAGAGAAGCCAGTTTAATCGCAGGCTGCTGTATAACAGAGTGTCAGGACTGTGTGGTGTCAGAGACATTAATCGGCCGAAGCTAATAAATGCAGCAAAATATATAATTTGAACTCTATCTCCTTAACCGCAGGATCGTAAAGGTTTATGCCGGTAGCATGCACTTGAAACACAAAACATAAGGTCGTCAGAAATTAAGGGCAAAGGCATCAGTAACAGTTCTGTGCGTGATATGTAACGGGTAGTAGTCACAGCATCCCCCTTTGAGTCACTACTGCCATCTGGGAACAGACATTAGAGATCAGAGCGGGAATCGGGTTGAATTGTTAGGCAGACAGTCATGTCTCAGGATCGGTAATGTAGGTTCCTCTATTATTGGCTCCCAGTTTGTTTGTAGATTCGTTCGTGAATTGTTTCATATATTGGAAGGTAATAGATTGTGGTGGAGTGATTAGCTGTTCTTATCGACCAACCTGACACCCAGCCATATAGTTTTACATTGAACTAACCTTGATAGAGATACTATTTTACTCTGAGTAGGCTAATGTGTTGTGAATATCAAGACGACGACGACGATGATTATTATTACATCGATTTTATCTGTTATATTCAAACAGAATTTTTGTGAGGACATCCTTGCAGTGCGATACTTGGAAGACGGAGAAGGATGAGGAAAAATAACATTAAAATATAATTTACGTGGTAAATTGGGAGGATTGTAGTCGAATGGGACTGAATCAGAACCGTGCATAATGGAGGGCTAAATACTAGGGGTTTGAATTTGCGAATTATATTACAATATAGTTTTATTTTATGTTTAATTTATTCAAATTAATTTATTTTCGGAAATTCTGGTTAAATACTCAGATAATTTAATTTATTAAAATTCTGGGATTGTGTAACTTCTAGCTTATGAAGTACGCATTTCAGTGGAGAATTAGACTCTGTGCGGGAGCGTGTGGCAAAGTAGTACTTCTGTGAGGCCACATTCACACGATGCATGATGGATGCACCGTCTGTGCTGAAAATATTATACCTACTTCTTGAGGTTATTATTAAGTTGGTGTATAAGTTAATAGTTGTATTTTATCCCTGAAATTTTGAAAGCTCTTTTGTACTAGAATCCACGAACTGTAATTGACCAAAATGTGTTTGAATTTAGATAGTACGATAAGAGGTCATTTAATTGTAGGGATAGAGGACTGTATTTTGCAGGACCCTATCTGGCGTCCAAACACTCTCCTACTGCAACATCCTTTCTTCAATCATTCCGGGTGTCTGATCCCATTTTCAATCTGATCAAATAGATGAAGCGCCCGGCGCGAGTCAGATGTTCAGCTTTTCTTCGTCCTTGTCTCTCCCCCCTCTTACAAACGTTCACCCCCCTTCAGAAATATAACATCATCTGCTCCCCTAGCCCCACATTATTCAGACTCTATATAAGTGCTCACTGTGATGACACTGTGTGTGTGTGTGTGTGCGTGTATAATACTGCGTGAGAAGTCTGTCACGCTTCTGTTTCGCTCTCCATTAGGATTAATTTTCTCTTCATGATGATCGGTCTCAGTTCCATCTCGATTTTCAGACATTGGTCATGCTCTTGAAAGTGAAAGCCTAACTTAAATTTTCTCAATAGGCTATATCATTTATCACAATGCTTATTACAAGGGCAGAAAACACAGTTTTTATATTGGAAAGTTCTCGCAATCCCAGCACACTGAAATTCCAGAAACGTTCTTCGCGCCGCATAACGCAGGTCATTTTAGAAAAAATTGGATCCGTTATAATTTTTGCCTTTTAGATATTTTTGCACAAATGCGATCCGACAGCATTGTTGCGTAGCGTATTTCGACAATGACTTTTCTTCCCATGTTTTCTCAGCTATGTTTTCCAATAGTGGGAAACAAGGGTTCTCATTCTATCGCAACAATGACCCTCAGCAATGTAGGCTGTCGACCCCATAAGAAAAACGCGATAGATAGACTGACATGGAGGGGACCATACGGTATTTTTCGCTCACCATGCTATAGGATGACCTACAAACTTAAAACTGTTTATGGTGTCTTAAAGCGTACCACATTCATTGAATATGATTGCAGCGAAACATACTGTTATATTTAGATAGTAGAACAAAAATAAATAATACATCTGAAAAAAATGATACTATTATTACTATAAATGTAAAGAAGTTCTAATTTTCGTCAGAAAGTTACAGCCCAATCTGAGGAAACAGAATTTGACTGATATTACTTTAGAGTGAGCCACCTCTGCTCACTGCGACTGGTTATTCCACGATCACGATGAACACTTAGAGCTGTGCTCCGGTGAAACCGAGCAATTTGGTTCCTTTTTCAAGAGACGTGTTTTCCACTCACTTCGTATTTACGTGCACTGGGTTATGCCATGTCGTTACACTTAGGTAAATCCGGAGAAAAGTAATTATTGACTCTTTCCCCGAAATTTAACAATGTCTTACTTGGAACTAATTATGGAATTCTGAAATTCCAAACAGACTGATAAGCTACCTGACACCGTTGGCTGACAAACTACAGAGTTTTTAAGCAACGTTGAACAAGTAACGGCTTGGTCCAAAAATCTTAAATAGTAGTTTCAATTGTATTTTTGTTCTTGATCAAAAAACAACAAATATCCTAAAATACGTCTCTTTAAAAATAAATTCATCTACCCATAATTACAGAATATATGTGTGCATGCATGTAGGGATCTGTACATGTGGGTATTGATTGATATTTCCATCAGCCTATCATTTATCATAAGCAGCTTCGGTTTTCATCTCTTAAACCAGTTCCAAATATTCCGAGACCATTTGCCTTTAGTCGTAATTACATCGATCGCTATTTCCAACCAAATAAAGGAGTTTGCCGTGCTAAAGGCCTTTGCCCTTGCGGGCTACGTCGTATGGAACGGTCTCGTATTCCCACTGTACAGACAGCTGTGATAAGAACAATGCGAAGCAATTACGTACACCTGAGCTAATGTCTGACACTTGTCTCTTATTGAATCAACTGTTTTCCTACAATGAACCGCCACTAACAAGCACACTACTAATTTACCTTTCTTGTCCTGAAATGCGGGAAGGTTATGGATACACAAATTTTGGTGTGTCACAGACGTGCAGTAGTAGAATACGCATACATGTTTGTCTCGAAATTCAAAAGAATTGTTATGTCCTTGTGGCATTGTTAAGCCGTGCTGTGCGAGAGACACGTCCGTGGCATTTTGTACTTAACAAAACGGTTAAAAGATTGTTGTCTCTGTTATGTTGGCATTTAGCTAACTACACAGAGCAGAGAGTTCCTGTGATAGTTGCTCAGCTGGTCAAATATTCCAGGTTCTTTTATGGAACCCGAAAATTCGTTACCTTGTTCACAAGAGATTTTGATATTTAGAGTTCTTAAAATCAGTTAATATACTAATTGTCTAAATGGAGAATGTAATAAAATATTAGTATAAGCAAGTAGGTGATTACTTGTTTCTCCGAAATATGTCTGAAAAGCTTTTATTTATTCGTCACACATGAATAATTCGCAATATAAATGATAATAAGTTACAACCGAAGGTCTTGTCAAATAAAGGGCAGACTGCCTTTCTGAATGCGGTAATAAGAGTGTATTGTCGGCAGTGATGTGTGAGGAATTTGCTTCACCATCAGAGCTACTATACCACACACCATTAAATTTCAATACAAATTATTCTGTCATCGCACACAAGAATGACATGAACTGGGTTCAACTGCTTCAGATGTGTAAGTTTCATAATCAGTGTCGAAATAAATCTGAGAATTTGTTATATGTTTACTGACTCCATGGAGGAGCAGACACCTCATTGAGAAGCTTATAGTCGCTCAGTTGGTTAAGAAATTTAACGCCTTTTATGGAAGAATTTAGTTAATTACCGTGCTCATAAGAATTCGCCGCAAGTTTCTGTTATAGCCAGTCCACATCGTCATTCACTATTCCTTTAAGATCTATTTTAATATTATTCTCCAATTTATGGCTAGGTTTCCCAGGTGGAATCTTTCCTTTTGCCTTCCCTGTGCAAATTATATATTCAAATAGGGTTATAAGATAAAAATAAATACTAATTTCCAGTTAAATTTTATATTCAGAAGAAATATTTCCTGTTGTATAGTTTTATTTTTTATTCCCGGAACGGTAACTTCCTCTGGAAGGGCGGAAACACAGTGCCATTGAAGGTACTACTTGGAATGTGAGTTCTTTTTACCATGTTCTTGCGTGTATACACGTTCCACTGTAAACAGGCTTGCTTGTTTTCGTCACCACATAGTAAATCCTGCCTATGAATTATTTATACCAGATACCGATAGTGCTGACCTTCACGGCTCTATGATTCTTATTGTAACGCCGATAACAACAATAATTCAGCCGAGAATAACATCCTGCAAGCTTCATTCGTCAGTTAAGGTTTAGGAAAAGCTACGGAAAACCTCAATAAATATACATTACCGCTAGATTCGATCCCGGGTCCGCCGATTGCAAGGCTAAAGCGTCGACCATCCGGTGAACCTAACACGGCACTCCAGTAATGTGGAGATTGCAGGAGATTGGGGAGTACAGCCATCGAGCGTGTTACCGGACAGACACCCTCCACGTAAACAATGATTTCGGGCGAACTTGGGAGGAGGGGGGACCGTGCTTGTTATCAGTGCTGATATGAGGTATCCGGCGTTAGCGGCCGGCTATCAGGGCGGTGGGGACACGTTCCATATCGAGGAACATGGAGACACGTGGTTTGCCGAGGATACTATGCGATTTCACACTACGATGGACAAACACTGAACAGGAGAGGTAGATTGAGCGCGATATGTCTGGGCTGCGTTATACATGTGGACAGGTTGATTCACAGCGAGGCTACCCTTATTAGCCTACTATCATCACGAAACTATTAATGTTCCAGCTATTGATATTGCTGCGGTTTGTCACAGATTTGCTATTCAGCTCTAAATCTAGATGACTTGTGAAAGTAAATTCATGTTAATATGTACATGTGGAATCAAGTCCATCAGATTATTTATGTTATTAAGAAGTACAGTAGTTTGAAACTCGTTAAACGTCATGACTTGCAGACTTGCAGACCTGCAGTTTTCCAAATATTGTTAAATCCATTGAGCACATTCTTAATAATTGTTCAGCTGGTCAATGGATCCATAATCTTTTATGAACACGAAAGTTCATTAATGTATTTTAAAGAGGTCGTTACTGGTTCATATTCTTGCATTCTGATATAGGCATGAGATTTTGCTGGAGCGTCATGTCGTTTATACAGTATAATCACACAACAGTTTGTAATACCCTCATATAGTCCTACTGTTTCTTTAATGTTTATTTTAATATTATCCTTCCATCTACTGCTGGTTTTTCTGAATGACCTCTTTCCTTCAAGTTTTCGAGCCAAAATTTTGTACGCATTTCACAACTCTTCCGTGAGTGCTATAATGTCCGCTGATCTTAATTTTTTTTATTTGTTCAACCTAGTAACATATGATGAAGAGCAGAAATTATGACGCTGCTCAATGTGTAAATGGCTCTGGTTGGTTTCGCTCTTTTAATTTGAAATAAATTCTTCTTATCAGCACCCTGTTCTCTGACACCCTCAGTCTATTTCTTCCCTTAATGAGCTTCGCACCAGGAGAAACAGAGAGCGCGACACATGGGCTAGATAAGAAATCGGCGTAGGTACGAAATTTCAGTAGGAAAAAACCTGAAGGAAAGAGACCATTTTCGAGACTTGTTTATAGATGGGAGGGTAACATTAAAATGCAGCTGAAGGAAATATTTTTTCAAACCTAATATTTTAGCCGTGCACTTATCAATATTTTTGTCTTGAAGTTTTGTGTTATACCTGTATATATATGCCTGTATAGCCAATAAGCACCTCTGAAATGTCTGTTATTTTCTATGATTTACCCAGTGCAACATCTTTTCCGTCTGACTTCCTGGATTACGTTCAAGCCTTCTCCTACTCCATAGTCCGTTTTAAATGGTTTCTCTACATCTCTATACCCCTTTTGTTTATATTTATTATGCGAGTTTTTGGAGACTGTCATTGGCAATTTTTGTTGAAGCTGTTTAACAATTTCTCTCTGTAACCGCGTATTCTTAGAATTAATTGCCATGCTATTAGTTCCATTTGCATAACTTTGTCTGATGTAGTAAGTAAAGTAAATCTATGTGTTATCCCTAGACACTTCTTAAATGTGTCATTTTCGTTGCTTGAAAATATGTTATAAACGTCGTTTTTCAACTCCCAAGTTTCAGTTCCACACATAATATTCTGTTTTTCGTTTACCGACGAGTCTGTACGGCGCCATAATCCGGATAACACCGTCATCCTCACCTCTGGAAGAACCTCAAATCTCACACAAATGGTAATTTAATCATAGGCATATATTAAAGAATTCATTTTAATTTGTTGGTTGATTTGTTTTCATTTTCCTAAGATTTAAATGAACGTAGTAAATGGAGATTTTCAGACGACAACGGCTATTAGAGAGTGACCATTCTCACACTATTTCAAAGTTGAAATAAGTCTGCTTTAAATGCGAAACAGCTTTAAAACATTTAGGCCTTTTGAGTACTTGGATGTGCGGTCATCTAAATTCACACATCCTCTTCTTTATAGAAAGTAAATGGCCTACTGTTACGACAACATGGTGGAAAGCCTTCAACCATGTGCTTTTCAGGGAAAAGTGAAGGAGATACGAAAAAACTACGTGTCCTTTCCCTTCATGTTGAATGTAGGAAGAAGCGAGGACGGATCAAAGGATACCTACCTCGACGTCGGTTTTTCCAGGTGTTTTGCATCCGTGCGATGACGTTACATAATGTAACACAAGGGAAGAGACTCAACAAACAAAAGGCCCCCTCCCCACCTCAACAAACCTCGCTAATGGTGCGTCAACCCCCACCCTGACATCGGGGTGTTATAACCGTCACCCTGTGTCCATGCGTGTCTGCGGTGGGCGTGGCTGTTCCTAACTGTTCATCACTCGAAGCTCCTCCTGTTGCACTCATCCCGCGACGATATCAAAATGTAAACCACGCCCCTATCTGTATGAAGAGAAATTAGCGCATGCGCATTTCTTCGCCGTGGGTAGTTCCATACATTCGGCGCAACTCAAGCAACAGGCTGTTTTCAATGAGGTTTGAAGGGGTGAAGGGCGAAAAGGCAGTGGCAGCCCTTCGGCGTTTGTTTATTGTGCTTGGGGCTACTAGGTTCCTCGGAGCTGAGACCAAGAGATTGTAATGTTCAAATTGCGACTCGAAAATTCGGCGTCTCTCATGGAAGCCAATAATAAATGACACTGTGACTTCGTAATTGACGGTTTCCTGCTCGTCAGTTCATCGGCATTTGGACTAATTTGTTTGTTTGTTCGTTCGTTGTTAGATCTAAACACTCAGCTGTCAGCATTTTATTGCATATTCAAGTTTCTCGATATTATAACAAATTAAAGACGACGAGGCCGTTAATACTGAGAATACATTTAAAGTCAGTCTCTAATTTGTCTTAAACGTCTCGAATTTTATGTTAATTAAAGGTCGTAGTTTTAATGTTCCCTGCCCAACATCCGTGATCGCCTTCGACATCATAGGGTGTAATCGCTGCATTTGAAAGAGAGTCTTTAAATAATCTAAAAATAAATTTATCATATAATTAATATTCTCTTATCATGATGTTCCAATGTACTGTGCTGTTTATAGCATAACTCTTAACGAGTTCTTGTGTTGTGGATATTCCCCTTGTAATTTGACGATGCTTATAGCTTCCTTGCTGTTGTCGCACAGCACCCCCCCCCCCCCCCCTGGACGGCAGCCCTTTTTTCTGCATGCTCATCATCACACATGAGACAGCAGTTGCCATGATACAAGTCTCACACCCTCTGCACTCGACGTTATTCCTTCACCAATGGATTCTGGGGGAAAAACAACTTCAAGCTTCCTATTTCCTTCAGTGACACCCACCGTCTGTAGTAGCCTGTTACTTAAGCATGATATTTCATGAATGTCAGAGCGGCTAGATCTGCAGTAAGCATTGGTAGCACTGTTTTTGGTTTTTAACTCTCTGTCCATTGGCCACCGAAAATTTATTTTTCGGGGATGAAGACGGCCAGTACTTGAAACTCGCGTGCGTCTTGGAGTAATTCAGAGGCATGTTGGAATATGCTACTCGGATACGAGGCACCCGTTTCGTACTTCTGTCGACTTGGTTTCGATCTCTGCTTGAAGAGACTGTCCTGAAGGTTCTCGACATCTTCTTTGGGTCCTCCACAAAAGTGATGGAACAGTTGCATGAATGAAGTTCTGTCTTCCTGTTATGACATCTTTATGAGATTTGTTTCACTGTTGCATTATTATTCAAGCTTTGATCTTCCAGATGTCATCTTTCTACTTTCGTTAAATGAGGACTATGTGACAGGAAACGCATGAAAGTTTACGTGGACGGCATTGGCTAATGGGATGTACCGTCCTGTGATGCATCGTTATGTTTCTCTTTTCAGAAGCTCGGAATGACAACGGCGGCTTATTGTCACTGCAAAAGTCGAAATGCACCACAGCTGTGTGACGTCGCTGCTGGCCAATGTAAGTCGAAACCTATTTTTGATTTTTTTTATAAGTTCGGCATATTTGTAATATTTTGTGAATACTTGAAGACCTGGCATCAACTAATCATTCAGCAAGCAAACGGCTCAGTCTGACACTTTTGTAAACTATACAATAATAACACGGAGAATAGCTCAGGGGGAGCGTACTTGTTAACAGTAGCCGGGGAACTTGGCAGATGTGAGCTTCAGGGATGGGAATAATATTTTCTGGGAGGGTATGAAGGAAGGAGGGAGATGAAGAGGGATGTTTTGCCTTATTGTCGACTTGTAGCAGTAACCCATTACAAGAGATGAAAGGTGAGGAGAGGTGTTCAGCCAATTCTTGTGTAGTTGTGGTGTTGTACGCTAAAAGTGTCGGCGTGTGGAGTGCCAGACACTTCGTGCAAAAGGGACCTGAATCCACCAGCTGTGGAGCTTAGAGAAAGATAGTCAGTACTAATGCAATTATTATTTCTTTGGGCTCCAAGATTTTAGAGAGTTAGTAGTTCTAAATTAAGCATTTAATTAACTTCTTACAGCAGAGCCCTTATTTGGAAGCTAATAGTCGCTCGTAAATAAATCTCGCCTTTTATGGAACAATAAGATTCATTGCCTTGTTCACAAGACCTCATCACGGGTCCCTATATTGAAACATATGAATCGAGCCCACTCCCTCCCACTATAGTCCCTTAAAACCTATTTTATATTATCCTCCCATCTACATCTGTGTTTCACACGTTTCCTTCTTCAGTTTTTTTCCAATTAAAATGTTGTAAGAATTTCTGATATCTCCTACGCGTGCTATCTGATCTACCTAATCTAATCAATTTGAAGTACATGAATGTGCATGTTCAACATTTAGTCATATGAAAAAATTTTTAGTTGATAGTAAGTTACATTACATATTTAGCTGAATTTGCGTAATTTAACACTTATTTAGAAGAGGGACTTTACGGAATATGAAATGACGCAAAATAACAAATTATCTCTAACTAACTGACATACTATATGTACCAGTATAAATATACCTACCCATATACGTATTTTGTACGAGATTTTTATTATATTGGTACAAATACAAGCAAACTGACGGCTTTAATCTTTGAAATTATTCGTATATTGGACAGGTAACGTAATTTTATACACCTGCTTATGGAAATTATGTACCGACACGGATAATAAATTATATAATAATTATTGACAGTCTTAGTGTATATGGATTGAAACACTTGGAGAGAAATGAGTGTCAAAGTTCGTCCCAGATGTTTTAGCCAAGATGTAAAATTTGTGTGTGTTAAGATGAATGACGGAATTTAAATAAATTGCATATAGACGAAAATAGGAGAATATATGCACAATAACCGATGTGGTCTACGCCAATTTGAAGGACTTACAGTGGCGCAGACGGGGAGTGAATTCTTACAGGTGTCTGTTTTTATTGCTATTTCCTCAACAACAAGAAAAAGATTGACATAGAACGATACATTTAGAACGACAAGATTACTTTCCTCAAACTTTCTTATAGATCTACATCTACGTAGCAGTCATAAGCCCTTTTGTTGAGTGTATATATAATTTATTTTGGAACTTTCATCTCTCCCTGTGACAGAAACAGCTGGAAATTGAAAACCCTCTATTGAGTTTTTATCAGTACCTAAAAGTATATTTTAAAACAGAAGGGCGTCGACCCTTTCAGATCGTCTGCTGACTTAGCCGGACTTGCCCCTGAATCGCTTTCGGATTAGATGTCGTGCTGAGTACAGCGGAAACTATAGTTTCAAAATATATTACAAATTAACTGAAAGTAAATTGCCTGATTTGTCGTTATTCAAATAAATGTACGCATTTCATTGCACTGCTTGAGAACATCAGTTGGATTGGGATGCAAACCGGTTGCTTCCCGGGACACGAATCTAGATTTTCACCGCTTCAACGACCTGAAGCAGATTTTTTCATTGTTATTAGCCGCATAAAATACATTTGTTGGTGATCCGAATTTAGGAAACTGAGTTCTTGGAAGCCGTACGCGGTCTGTGCACAGCAAGTTGTGTAAAGCGAAAATAGATACATATTAGAACAGAGACTTGAACGTTTCTTCCTTTCAATATATGTCTTTTGCTCTCTACAAATCCGATACAAACTGCCGCTCTCAATCTATTTTTTATCACCCCTTCTCAGTCCTTTTGGGGTCTTTTCTATTGGAATTCTTTTCATCCACCCTCTAGCTCTTAAGATGTCCTCATATAACACTTGGTCCATGTATACGACACAGCTTGACCCCGGAGACCATACGCTCATTCAAGGAATGGAGTTCCGCACTCATAAAATACCTTGAATGCGAGGTGTCCTTGCATTCACTAATACGCATGAGAAGTAATGGTTGGCAGTTGTAAGTCATCTTTACGTTTCGGGATAAAGCGTTTACTTTCATGGGAGAATGCTGTTTTATTTCATGAACTAAGTTGCTGAATTTTCATGTTAGAATAATAATTATTTCAGGTCTGTGCTGTTTTATGTGTGATATTATTAGATTGTTTTAACTCCATAATTTGTCTGTGTAGCTGTCTGGTATCAGGGCGAAGCATATTTCGTATAATGTACATGTCACAAGTAGACACATACTGTAGAAGTTACATATTATAGGCATTTTTGGTGTCACTCTCTCGAACATATTATATAAAATGAAACAAATTCCTATAACAGTTTTTGTTTGTTTTACTCGAAGTGTATACTGAATGTTAATCGAAAAAATTGAAGAGAGGAGACCACTTTGGAGGACCTATGTATAGGAATGAGGATAATATTAAAACAGGACTTAAAGAAACATGACATGGGACAGGGCTCAATTAATCTGGCTCAGGTGAGCCCTTGTACACACGGTAACGAACCTTAGCGGAAATTATTGTGACTGAGTGACTAATACTCCTAAGTTAGTAAGAAATTTGGAAATTCTGTTTGGTGAAGAGTGGTTTGTATCAGTCATTTCTTTCATTTCAGTCATTTCTTGCGAAACTAGTACTTCGCGCTTCTCGTAAATCGGACCTTTCATTCGATTTTCTTTTCTCTTTTTTTTCGTAACCTCTGGTCTTTGGAGTATCGCCCAAACCATACATTTTACCTTCAGCAACACAGATACTGCAATCCTCCCACCCTCTGGCACCCTTTTGGCTTTTCATCCCCTTTGGTAGGAGGAAAGGAGCTTGTATGTGGCAAGGCGACAAATAATAGCATCTTGTAGCTGAAGAGCTAAGCTAAGTGAAACTGTGAACAAGGCTCGTGCAACAGCGACTCATAGAGGTCTAATGTAATTAAGGGAATTAGTTTGCGGGAATTAATAAGAAATTTATAAGAATGTATGAGTGAATATTTATTGCGTTGATGCCTGAGAAACTTGTTTAGTAGGAATTAGCGTTTGTTATACCCGTGTGCAATTAGTCATAAATTATTCTATTCATAGATCAGTATGAAGTTCAGGACTACCACTGTTTATATTTGTGATTTGTTTAACGACGCTCTCAACAGCTCAAATAGAAGCATCAAATTGTATGATGATTAATGAATTGGAAAGAATGTCGCCTAAGGTACTAACCCAGCACTTGCTTTGAGGGTCTGAAGAAAATCACGGGATAGGCGGTCTCTCAGGCTGACACTTAATCAAATACCTTCCGAATACGAAACAGGAATGTTAATTATTTCGTCAAGACGTTCGGTGCCTGATGATCTTAATTGCTACGATCAATAGGTAAATTTAATGGAAGATTTAATTTATTGAACAGTTGTTGAAACTCGGACTCTTATAGTGCTAATGGCCGTACTGTCTTTCATTAAAATGTGTAACTTAAGCTGATACTGGATAGGATATATTTCTGTTTCTTTTGTATTTAATCTCCGAAACTTCTCAAGGAGTGAAATTTAGAATTTTAAATCTGAGCAGGGCTGTTATAACGCATCTCAAATTTTGTCGCCTCTGGTAGTAGATGAAAATATTAAATCTGAATATCGCTTGTGTCGCGTAACTTTCTAAAACGTAATGTGGGGACGTCAGAATTAAGTGATCTGTTAGCGTTCGTTTGTAATACATCTGTACTGCAACAAAAAACTTCAAATTTTCAGAGTGCATCCATGTTACTAGTGTCAAGATGTTTTGTGGAAGAGACAATGGGTTGAAGATTGAAATAGAAGCACGTAGAGAGAAAGTCAGCCAGTATAATCCAGCAAAAGTTCTGATACACTTCAAACAGAATCCTATAAGTTGACTGTCAACAAGTTTGCAGCAAAACTTCAAACTGCTAAAAGACAGCGTCTTCTCTTATTTATTTTTCTTTCTTTAAACTTTGCCAAAGATCTCTGGTGAAGTACCGCATGCAATCAAAGATTGTTTTGGAAAATCAAACAATTTAAAATGTCTATGCTTTTTTAACCTTTGAATGATTTTAGTTGTGACTTAAATAAGAACATTGCATCTTTTAAGCAGATATGTTGCACAGTCCGAAGAACACTGAACAGGAAACAAGGGAAGATGCCCAATTAAGTAAAAATTGTGTGAGTTTGTGGCCGTACCGATTCTGTTTTATATATGAGACTTCGGCGTTAACAAAAGAAAGAAATAAAAACAAAAGAAACGAAATTTTACGATCCGTAGCATATCGGAAAGAACATCAGGGCCCTGATGATGGAGGCAACAAGGACCTCTGAAACATCAGTAAACTTCTACCACACTACACCGGCCAACAACCCAGAAGACAGCCATCTTAAGATTGTTGGTGCTGACACTTATGTGACTTCTGGAGTGGATTTTCCACTGAGACTTGAATCATTTTTGGCCTATCCTTGCGTTACTTGTTGGAGTACCTGGAACTTTGACAATATGGACACAGTGCAATAGGGCGGATCCTGTCTTGAGTTGTCCGTTGTTAGAAGAAGCAGTCGAGAAAAGAAGTAGCAAGGTAATAAATCTGGATATGGCCGTGAAAAGGAATAGATCTTATAATAGTTACACAGCAGCAATAAAGGAATTTGAGCTGTTGTTAGGTTTTCGGTATCGGTGAAGCTGTTTGTACACTATGGCTGTACTTGTTGAGTGTATTTAAGCGCGGCTTGGCTTTTGAAACCAGACGTATAAACCACTCTTCAACGATTTCTGTGGAGGAACAAAATATTTCTGCTCAAGGACCAAATTCTCACAACTGAAAAAGGGTGAGGTCAATGTAATGCAAGTCTTAAGTGGCTTTGTATGCTGCGATGGCGAACCTCTTTTTCTTCGAAACTGGATTAAAAGGCTTATTGCTCAGGTCCTACGCGGTGCATGGATTTCTTTTCAGGACTACTCGCCTGCTTTATTAGATTAGTTGACCATGGAAATTGAAACTTGGCCGAAGATCTTAATTCCCTCGAAATTTTTGAATAGACATACTACACTGTTTTCATTAGCAGCATTTTTTTGAAAATATTTTGTTTGATGCCAAGTGCATTTATTATTCATGAGTCTTTGTAATTTATGTCAAAACGTATGTTTTATTCTCACTATGCTGGAATGAATCTCAAGACACTCTACAGCCCTGATTATCGATAATAGATAAATCAGATTTTTGTCACAAAAATCACTTATATGCAATACATTTCATATGCAAATATTGATTTTGTGTCAGATACGATGTATTAGAAGATTTATATTTATATTTGTGCTAACGATTTTAATAAGCATTTCAAAATACAAGAAAGCGCCTCTAAACTGTTTTGTTCCATAAATATTTTGCAGCTATGAATAATGGAAGATGACATAGTTTTAGTACAGATTATGTCTGATAGTAATTCACTTGGCTCGATTATCACTCTTTAGTTGTTCTATTCGATACGCAAACCGAGCGACTGAAACGGAAACCTCAGTGGAGGATAATACTTCTTGAAACGCTAATAGCCTCCTCAGGTAGTCAATAAATTCTTCACCTTTTACGCTACACGAAAATTCGTTGCTGTGTTCACGAGAGCAAGCCACTGCACTCTACCCTGCGCGTTTTGAATCCAATCCACACCCTCACACCTCGTTGAGAATCTCGGATTTTTTTTTGTAATGAAAAATACATTACAGATTCTTATAGTGCAATGTAGGTTTCTTCAGATTCATAACGGAACAGCGCTGTTTTGTTTATTGGTTAATTACAGAATGGACGAACACCCGTATTAAACGCATATTTGTAAACGCTAGTTGTGAAGTTCAGCGTTGGGGAGCGAAGGTTGTGATAATGTATGTAATTGTAAACATTAGATTTTAAATTGTGTAGCAGTTGAGCTGTATGTAGGTTATACTTGATACCAGATATTGGAATAATACTTGGGTTGTACTGAAATCAGATTTCTGCCTTTTAGCATCAGAATAGAATACTTGAAACGTAATTTATTATTGGGGCGAGTGTGTTGTTGAACAAGGCGATATTATTCATGTCTGTAGAACAACTGTTGGCACAGGACGATGGATGCCGTCCCATGTTAACATCTCACTCAGCTCTTTGTGTCAGCACCGTGAAGAATCGGCCAAGGGCTTCCCCTTAACTGGGTCATTATGTTTCATTCGTCGCACAAGATTGAAAAAATCACAGGCAGGCCACAAACACTGACGTTCAATATCAGTTTGTCGTATAAGGATTAATCTACTAATTTCTAGTAGAATGTGGGTTCACTTTAGAATAAAACTAGGAAGTGTTTGACACGACATTTCGGAAGTTGGCTGCTCTGGTAGTGCACTCAGTGTTTACGTTTTGTTTCAAATGAGTCTAGGTTCATCATAACCGTTAAAACAAATCTTGTAAACAACATGAAAATATACTGCAAATTTAATGAAAATGAGAGTTAAGTCAATGCTTCTAATGCCGTTTATATAAATCCTCATATGCGATAGGCAACAGACATTTCGCGACATAATTCTGTTACAGCAGCAGCTTTTGAAGACTCAGGAAACACTTTTTATTGCGATGAATGGGTGAAATTACATAAGAAGGATCTTTTCGCTTACATTGGAGCAAATTATTCCATTTACCTGTCTCGATAAATACGACTTCTTCTATACACAATTTCGATAATTATTTCAAGCAAAGCCTTTTGCTGTGAGACCTTTAAAAAGTGTTCAAGTTTAATTGTAGACTTACGTATTGATTCAATACGAACGACCTGGAATTTGTCTAATATTTAGTGTAGATCCCAATTCCAAATCTAATTGATATTCAAGATACATTCAAGCATTAGGGCGGAAAGGATGACAGAAAGAGACAATTCTGAAGACGTAGGCGCATTAAAGGTGATAAATTTTTTTACCACCTGAACCACCATAAGCTTCTGAAGAACAACTTTGCTCCTTAACGTATATCCTAATAGCAATTTGTCAGTAGTTTACTGATTATTCAATAAAGCAGAAGGTGATATGTTTTCGAACTGTGTCATTTCAACAGTTGTGCATTTCTTCTCCTGTTTGAATAAACAAGAATATCTTAATATCTGACACGGCCTGTACTCTGTGCTCACCCTGTAAAGCATTGAGGCTGTACTCAGCCACTTAACACGTCAATTGGCTACGATAGCTCTATACATCAGGCAGAGCCCCCTTTTGGCAACAACCTCGGCCCCCGAGCAAACAGGCACACGTTAAACCGTGAAACGAGAGTCGGAAACGCGCACGGTCATTCATCATCATGTTAACCGCATCAGCGTATAGTAGTGGCTTATGTCCGTGAGGAAGAAAAGCGGTAATTTACATCCATTCTAATCATATATTAAATTGAAACACAGCTTTGTTAATATTCCTTTCCACACACGGCGATCTCGTAAATATCATAGACGTAGACGCGTTTGTTTTTGTCTTTCTTTCTAGTTTTTTCTTTGAGATATAGGATTTGAGACTTTCGCGGCGAGTACAATCAATAAAATCTTCTCGGACAATCAGCCGCGTTAACTGGTTACCTTAGTAAACCTACGTTTCGGGAACAAACTCTGTACCCATTTTCAGGGTTTGTTCCCGAAACGTCGGTTTACTAAGGTAACCAGTTAAAGCGGCTGATTGCCTGAGATTTTATTGATCTTTCTTTGAGACTTTGTTTTTCTCTGTTGCTTTCTTTCGTAACATACTACTGGTGAATGAAACAATAGCTCGGGTTGTTTTATTTATTCAGTCTCAGTACATGTTAATACCAGTTATGAATTTCTTATGAGCCTCATTGTAGCTCATTCTGTCTTGCTCTTATCGAAACAGCTTATTATCCAGTTTTCACAATTGTAAGCACTGACATCACTTTATAAAGTGTAAGTGATGAACGTTTCAATGTCTATTTCACCTACAAGTCCACATCTTGTTCCACGCGTCCTCGAAAATGCATTATTCTTTTTATTTATATATCCATTCTTGCAGCACGATATATATTAATATTTAAATAGTTAACACTGCATGTATATTAAATTAGCAGCCGTACTTTTATTGTTCACCGTTATTTTTATTTAACATGAATCTTTCCCTGAGAAGTCACTCTTTTAATTTTGTCTGTTATTATCGTTGTATATAATAAAACATGCAGTTTGCAAGTAAATTGGAATTAGATACTTTATCTGGATACCCAGGTCACATCTTATCAAGCAGATCGTGGCTGATGGTACGGTAGTGCGGAGTGCAGTAACGAGCGATTTATCGATAGGATAAAGGGTAAAGAGTTGCACTGACAGCTACAGCGAGTGGGTGAGTGGACTGGTAATGAAATGGACCCCTTGTTTGTTCAGCCTCCTATTAGAACTCTATTAAGGCTGATCTGTTAATATTCAGACAACCCATTTACAAATGTAGTTTCGTGGTGTTTGAAATAAATACAAATACTTGCGTTAAATTCTACGAAATAAAAATATGTTGAAGACAAGAAAGATTTAAACACAAATGGTTCTAAATTGGTTATATTAAACTCAGGAAATGCGTAGAAAGACTATTAAAATATCTAATGTTTAGAGAATTAGGTTTTAAATATATGGACCAGGTTTCTTCTGAGGATAGGCATCTGCGATGGCATTTCTGTATGATTAAAACTATCTCCATTGAGGAGGGTCCTTCTTGCTATACTGATAGTTGCCTAGCTTGTCAATTTTTACCCAACCTTTTATAGAACCCGAAATTTCACTATCACATTCACAAGAAACCGCCACTTTGTATCAGATAAGTATATACCAACTGGTACGATGTTTCTTGTCAAAATGCCAAGAGTACCATATGCGTCGCTCTCTATCTTTACAGGTATTACTACAGTGAAATCTGGAGCAAGATTGTCTTAAGAGTTCATATTCTGTTTGTAGGCTACAAACTGTCCCAAAAAAGTTCTATATACTTATGCTGACATTTGCATCAGATGTTAGGTCGACAAACATGTGAGGAGCTGTTTCCGTAGCACAGAATCTCCTACTTAACCACCTTGCAATGGACGCCCCCTCCCTCACTCGACACACCCTGCTAAACCATCCTTGTTTCATGCATCACTGATTGCCTAACTCACGTCACCTTACAAGCAGGAGCGGTCGTGTCCAAGTCATTGAGTTGATGCAAAAATCTGAGCACGGCAACTGGTGCCCTGGCATGAGCAGAGTTCGAGACGATTTAAGTTATAGAAGACAGGGCTACTTCTATTTCTGAACTGATGTCTTTGATGTAATTTCTTCCGAAAAGAGAAGGTCGGACGATAACTGACTGTTGCTCATCGACGCAGTCACGTGACACAATACGAAACCCTTTCGGGTCCTGAACGCACAGGACATAGAAGAAGTGGGAGAAAAGGAAAAGAAGGATAAGATAATGGTGGGCGAAGAGTAGGTTGAAAAGAATGAGATGAAAATGTAGAAATAGATCAAGAAGGAGAAGAAGCGGAAGATGAATAAGTTGAAACAAAATTATTGCCTAGGTCTCACTTCATCTTCGTGCCTGTCCTTTGATCAAGCTGTTTTTTAGTTCGTAGTTAACAGCCGGTTCGTCACGTGGTTTTCGTTTTAAAACAGACTCGAAGAATCCTTTTAAACAAGATCTCCCAAGAAGAAAGCTCGGGGAGCAAATTACTAAGCCATTTGATGTGACACAGCTGAGTGGTGTTGCCCATCGGGCGACAAAGTCAATTAAACACGCTTCCCAATTCAATTAGTCTGTGAACAAGACAAGAAGATGAAGCGGTTGTTAAGCAGCTCAGTCGTCCACTCTTTAGGCTCTGGAAGCGACGACAGCCCTAAGAAGTTGAGATGATAATCTGCACGGCACAACTGAATATACAGAGACAATGGCTTTCGGTAGTCAACTGATGTCATTATTCTTGAGAACATTAAGATTGGGTTATTATGGACACTGGTGTTTCTTACAGATTTCTTGCTATATAACCACGCTATAATTAAGTAGTTGGATAAATTGTAATGTGTTTTGTTGAATTTGTGTTTGTCTGTCCTGGACATGCTATTATAAGAACTTTAAATTTCAATACCATTGGAGAGAGAATTCTGTTTTTTAATGAGTGAAATTTAGTTAACTAAAGTCCGAACCAGCGTATAGGTTATTTGTTATTAAAACTTCTGAGTAACTAGCTTAAAATACCGATAATTAATAAGATATAATATTTCAAAACAAGTATTAAAATGTTATAAGCATTAGGTAATAGTTTATTTAAGATGCGTGATATCACATCTTTCGTGTTTGCAATACAATTAAATTAAGAATATGGCTACTTTAACTGGAATACCTGTATTTATCAAATGAGGATAAATGGAACGTTCTTTGGATTTTGAATACCGTTGCTACACTAATCGTTCATACAGCAGCTTGTTAAGAGGAGTGTCAGGTTGTAAGTGTTAGGCTGGGTTTCAGACCAAATCCTTCAGCTTGTTGTAGTCGATGTGTATTCATAAAACGATGTGATACAATATGCTTGCAATAGGCCCATGCTGAATGTTTCCAGTGTTTACAAATACAAATTCCTTTTAGAATTGTACCATCTTGTTCAGTTGTACATTTTCAGAAATTGAAACTCATTATTACTGCAGTTTATACGATAGACTTCGGTGCGTTGTATAATATTAAGTTAAATTTGAGTGAAACGCTACTGGGTATACTCCAATTTTAGAATATTCAATTTCTGCAAATTCGTTTTTTACAATTATACATATCTCACTGGCCTCAATTTCGTATTCCAAATACAAATCTTATTGCGAAGCTAATAATAGTTGTAAATGATAATGTATTTTGTTATATGTCGTACCAGTTATAGAGCATATATAAAATTACTCTTCGTACAACTTTTATTTGGAATCACAAATATAAAGTTTAACAGAAATCTGATGAAAAATTTCGAAGAGAATTGTGTGGATAGATGAGACTTGAGGTTCTCACGGCAACGAATATGAATTTAGTTTTGGGTGTTGATCTTCCGTATTTGATATTCTCCTTTGAATATAGTGTAAAGAACTACTCCATCTAAGAAAACCTACCGCCTCTGTTAATATTACCCAGAAAACATTGATATTAGTAGTAGTTGAGGTTGGCATTTGTTTGTAGCACTAATGAAGACTGTTGTCATATGTGGCTACTAGTCTTTCATTGAGAGTAAAGTGAAGCGAAACTTCGACTGTATCCCATTAATTTTATGCTGAAATTATTGCTTCAGAAGTTATTATTTTACTTATTTGGTGTGTGGTTATACTGACAGTACGACAAAAATTTATGCTAGTAAAAACTTGAGTGTGAAAGACGCAATGTATACAGAACATATAAAAGTTATATATTCATGTGACAGATAGGCCATACTTATTTTAACTTAGAAAGAATTTTATTATTATGTTTAGAGAATATTATAAACGGGTGTAAATTTGGAAAACGTGATTTATACTTCACCTAATACAAAACGTTTGCATTGAGTTGTGTGATTTAATATGAAATATCAATATTTGAAATGCATATTTTGAATTAACATAATGGATCTCGCATGCTTATTTTTGTGTTCACACGATACCGAAAATATATTGTTGTAAAACGTGTGCTAATTACGAGAAATTTGTAATACGCATATTAGAAACCATAACATTTGTTCATACAGAATAAATGACTTTCAGCTGGAATGGTGTCAAACGAAACTCTGTTGTCACTTCACCACGGTACCGAGTTCAAAATCTCTAATAGAACTATCGTTTTTATTCAGCAACTAACCCCCTCAAATTCTGTAATATTTATCAGTACACTATTTTGTATTTATTAGGCCTACGTTGTACAGTATGAGATAGGAAATATAATTTTAACTAATTCTCGTTTTTAAGTAAAGCTGGTTTCTAACCTTTCGAACTTATTATTCTTAATGGTATAAATTTAATTATTTACACGAAAATGTATTTTCTTTTCAACACAAAGGTTTTTAGATATTCATCAAGAAACAAATAATAATTAAAATATAACCGAGATTTTAAGGACATTGGCATGTCGTTCATACCAATGCAGAATTTTGTAACATGTCTTCGTGTTCTTACTTTGTCATAAAATATTATTTATATATATGAAAGTGTTTAAGCTACAAATAAAATAGCGTTTCTTATAAAGACAAAAGCCAATTCTTTCAACAGCCAGATAGTGACGATCATTACATAAATTTATAGTTACGTAAGGACACTTTGGCCTATGGAAATTAACATGCAAATCCTGGTGTTGGCTTACATTTAAGTAATGCTGTAGGTTTGTTGCAGAAGAAATTAAAATAGAAAAAGGAGTTCCTTTATATCGCCATGAAGTGAAATGTAATGACAGTACGTCTCTACCGTCGAAATTGTATGTGATCTTTATCCAATAATTAGTACGAAGTAATACAATACTGAAGCACAGTTTTGAAGCTGAATGAACAGATGCAGTATTCAGGACCAAGCATTGTGGTTTAATACAGTACACGGATGGTTAAAAAAAGAAATCCCCCATCAGTGGAGCCACGCATGGAGAGTGTAATTGTCCAGTGTTGCGGAACAAAGGAGACAGAGAAGTTAAATTAAATATGAAACGAGATGACGAACTGAAGCAGAGCTAGAAACACCTCGCGCGGGCACAAATTGGAGTTGTATAAAGTTTATTGGTCGTCATGGCGTCCTCTCTTTTTCTGTTTTAACTTTCTCTTCTTTTGTGATTACCTGGTTGGATGAGTTTTTGGGGGCGTCCTTTCTCTTCCTGGTGCGTGGACGCGGGCGACAGGAGGAGGACAACAACAAGTGCTGAGAATCGTGGCGCTCCTCGGACCAGCGTCGTCGTTGAGGTAGGAGCAGTACGCGCGGTAGTCTCTGAATAGTGACAGTCGAGTGCACCGGCTGAGAGAGTGTGGCAGTAGGGCCCTCCCCCCAAAACAGACAGGTTCAGCGACGGTCGTCCTCCACTCAATGTTGCGGCGAGCGGAACTGGAGCGTGCACGCACAGAACTTCCACCCTGTCGGGACGACGGCGACGATGATGGTAACGGCGGGAACGAACAGACCCATCTCTCTACTCAGCATCCCTCCTGCCCTCTCGACTACGGTGGCTCACAGACTCGTGCGAACTGCGAATGTGCAGTGGGAGGGAAGGGGACTGCTGGGTGTGAGAGTGGCAGGGGGGGGGGGGGTATGGCATTCGGGGGGGGGGGGGAAGCTCGGAAATGTGTGAATGGGAAAAATGCGACTCGAGGTAGAAAAAGTTGTCATGGACTTAGTCGTAAGTTGCAGTTCGACGGGAATCGAGTCCAAGGTGTCTGAGAAGCGTTGTGCATACAGAACTATGTTCGTTAACTTATTTTTTAAATCCTGTATTAGAAGACACTAATTTCAATTATGGACTGTTTAGTTCACGCCTTATGGGAAGTCCCATTGTAATTTAAATATATATTTCGAATAAAATCAACGCTTTTTTTTCGAAATTGCCCGTTTTCTTCCTTTGTATGAAGTTCATATTTTTCGGAAAATTTTGTGTTTTTGTCTTCAGGGTTCATACAGAGGATTTATTCTATTTCAGTGTGGCAGTCACAAAGTTCGCACTTCATTGATGTGCTTAACTCAGAGCAAAGGACCGAAAGAGGTTGACACACGTGTAAGAGCATGGCCGTGCACTCGTTTGGGTAGTAGAAGTGAGGTCGGGAGATCAATCATTTTGAGCTACACGGTAGGATGTTTCCCCCCGAATTTAATCTCTCCTTAATTTTGTGGCATATTATATAATTCCAATCTTGTACTCTTCTTACCGAAATACATTTTAAATATGACACAGAATTTCATCATCCATAGTTACGTTAATACAAATTACTGTCTCCGTAATCTTCTTAAGCCTGTAGACAAGAAGGAAGAATGCAGTTATTTTTGAACACGTGATCTTGCTGATAATTATGGACGCACGAACAGTGCTTGGCCGCTTGTGTTATGGATGGACGTACCTACCTCTCATTTACTCCTGTTGTTTTGTCTTGTGTGTAGAGACCTTGATATAAGTCGATTACCCTTCCAAGAGCTCCCAATAAATGCGCGTTTCAAAATTGTTAATAGCTAAGTACGGAGAAGCAATATAAAGCATCATTAGTTTTTTTATCCTGTATTCATTTATGGCGGTTAGTTCAGTATCACTCATTTAAATATTTGTGGATTTAAAAGATCACGTTTAAGTAGGTCTGTGCCAAGAAATCATACAAATTATGGAAGAGGGTGAATAAAAACTTGTAAAATAGATGGACGGAAAAGAATAAAAGTGTTTTTGTGGGTGCGTGGAGATGAAAGAGACATGGAAAGATGTAATGGATGATGCATACGGAACGAAGTGCCTTGCCTAGACATGATGATATTTATATCTGGGGAGCAACGAAGCGATTTTATGCTAGCAGTAGTTGCTTCCATGCAGGACTTTATATATGTTGCCTGCACTGGAAATTATGACGGGGATGAGCCGGGGGTAAAACTTACCCCACTTTATTATTTTTCCACCAGCACGTGATACTTCTATCTTTAGGCTTTATATTACGTTTGTGGGGAATGTTTTTGTAGAGCTTAAAGGGGGATAAAAGTAACTGCTACTTATTTAACACAAAGCGAACTGATGAAAGTCAGGTTAACTTTTGAGATACAGTTATGAACACTATTTACTGTCTTAAGTGTCTTAATGCGTGTTCAGTGTTCTTTTAGGACATATAAATCGGATTTGTCCGTAACTTTTAACATAAAATATATTGATATCCTAGGAAAGAATAAAATTCTGGTTTCATGTTAATACCTGTGATGAAGTTAACGTAAATATTTTTTAAAGGATAAAAACGAACGTTTATTTTTATGAAAATATATAAAATAATTATTAGGCCTGCGTGTTGTTTGCACAGATTACACGAAATAAACTCAAAAGGTAAAATTTATATGACATGATGTAAGAAATTCGCCCGTGGACAGAAAAGAAGTTGATAATGCCTGACATAAATTGACATGCTTACAGAACAATTACTTCTCCTAGTTCAGACTTGCCCAATTCGTATCGCATACAGTAAAGTTGCCTGCTTTCCAGGCTGTACTTGTGTAGTGTCTGTAGTTCTGTGAAGGATTCCAAACAATAGCCTATTGGCCATAAAGTAGTGGCTGTTAGACGACCTTCCTAACTGAAACGGCCTCATAGATTAGGCCTCTTTCGAAATGTCTCTATACGTATCGCACTGATATGTTGTATTTATAATGTTTTATCGTTGTATGTACTGGAATTTAGGAGTAACGATGAGAAACACAAACTATTTGCCGTCTTACATACAACCTCATTCCACGTGCTCTACAGCTTTATAATCAACGAGGTTGTAGATACCGAGTCATAATGATATAAGCATTTCATCTAGTGAAAAGTAAGTACTATCGCTTATTTCAAGAAACAGCCATGATAGTACTTGTGTCCTTGTCCTTGTAACTATAATAAATATGCCCGTACATTCGGGAATATTCATTTTGCAGAAGAGTAAATGAAACTGTAATTAGAGTACACAGCTACGTATGTGTGGAAATTTACAGATGTCCGTTTTTCATTCCAGTGGAAATGAATTTAGTTGTGGCTTAGCCTACGTGCCCGGATGGCACTAGTCTTATATGCCGGAAGATTCGTCACTCTTGCGGAACTTGAAACCGCCACTCCTCAAATGCAAATATTTCCTCGTACAATTCTTTGGTAGCCACAGGATGGCTTATTATAAGAAATATGCGTAAGCGCGCTGAGAACGGTTAATTTAAATTTTAATTCAGTAAGATGATTTCCTCATGGCTGCAGAAGCTGACAGATTGCGGCATTGTTTCGTTATTTTGTTTGTTTATTACTGACATATTTTACTTGTACGTTTGTGTCTGTGTTCTTTTTTCCTTCCTCATCTTGTCATATTCAAGTCAGCTTTTATAAATCTTGTTTCCCTCAGCAAGCACAGCCCTTGTGTTCGATTCTTCTCTCTTTTTAGATATAAGAAGGGGAAGGGGTAGATAGTGGGGGGTTACATCCAGAGTCACGCTGGGGGGGGGGGGAGAAATGAAGCTCCAGTTATCAGAAAATGGAAACGATGTTGGTAGAGGAGGGTTATGTACGTCGGTGTATCTCAAGGAGGTTGTACTGGAACGTCTTTCATGAATGGCAAAGAATCCTGTTAATGTATCGCACTACTAGATGTGTATTGACAGGTGTTTTGTGTTACTCGCATAAGGGAAGTGCGTTTAAATTTTCTTCGTAGTGCATACAGCTGTCTCTGAAGCGAGAATAAAACACCAATCTCTGGGGACGTTATTTTGACGTCATTAAAGAATTCAAAAACTCCAATGTCAAAATAACTTCACATATTAAATTTTAGCTGTAACAGATCTGCAGTATGTTGTAATATATTCAATACAAACACTTTTCATAGACTTACGCGTTCTTTGAGATTTTGCATACTCCTGTGACTTTGATGTTCATTTAGTTTATTGAAGACGGGAAACTGTTGTTGCAGAACTAATCACGCTGCAGGCTTCTCATTGCATTAAGTTATGAATTGTTTTACCCTCAAGGGATTATTCTAATTTCGGTTGTAGATCTCTAATAAGATAGATACTGGTATTTTATACCAATATACTGATATCTGTTAGATGGACGATTTTAGGGAAGGTCATGACTTCAATTTGAGGTTGGTTGAAAATAGATGTTGCACTGTAATTCGAGCAGTAAGTTTAAGTGTGTACCCCAAATATCGTGACTGGAAGAACAAGGGTTTTAATAGTAACTTCTCGTATAATAATAATAATAATTGACATTTAAGGAATGCTTTGCGCCCGGGAATATACTTCCTGACATCCGCTGGTCATTGTGCTTGGTGAGACCTACGGTCGGCTTAGTGGGAAGAAAATCTGCCCTTAAACTTGTCGGGGCTATGCTCCGGTCGACCAAAACGTAGCAAGTCACTTTACTGACTGATGTCTGAGATATAAACGTTTTCTTGTTCTCGGCGCCTTGGTGCAGTGTTAATGTTACTTCGACGAACTGGCGCTTCAATTTGTCGAACAAAGGCCCTTGGCTTGTAGGTGAGAGGCGATGGTGGTTGCATGGCAGCAGTTAGCAGTTTGCGGCAGGATGGCACAGAATATAACGGGACGGGGGAGACTTGAAGAAGAGATTGTAGGGGTTGTACGAGGATGGTGCAGGGAGAAGCAAGAATAGGTCTCGACTCTTCTCGTCCGGAAAACAGATCTCATTGAGTCTGCTGCTGTCGAGCGTTTATCTTTCCCTCGTCCTGTTGCTATGGTGACAACCAATCAAGCGGAATTAACTATGTGCGAGAGATAACTTTGCATCCAATCAGTAACTAGAACTCTCTCTCTTATTCTCTCGTTCCCTTCTTAAGGTGTTAGAGTAATGAGGCCGATATTGCAGGTGTTTGTTTTACAGGACGTATTTATTGTTTTTAAATCAATATCAAACCAAGTAATTAGAAACAGAAGAATACAAATTAATTTTAACGAAAGGGCAGAATTCCGTTTTCAGTGATGTTCTATACCGAGAAGAAATATGTTAAAAAGGTTCATAAAAGCGTTCTTTTATATTTAAAAGAAAAAATCATACTAACTTATTTAGGTGTTTAAATATATTTTTAACAATGTGTGTACAAAACGGCTTTGATTTTTAATGTAGTTTGAAGCAGGGACTTTATTTAAAAGTTTTATGGGCGTATTTCTTAGTCTTCTTTATAATATTAATTGTAGATGTTTTACATTCCAAATCTTCGATTCGTTAAGACAACAAAATGTAACACCACCTTATAGGTATGGTACAGTAAGAATGCATTCGTAATTTTCAGAACAAGGAAATGTTATTTCTGTGTTAACTTTCTGTTTTGCATTATTATGTAAATACCGAAGAGCCATATTGTGTAACTGGTGTTTTTATTCTGAATATAATAGGCACGTCATTATAAAAGCCATTTCAAATAGCGAAATCTCGTAAGATACATATGTTTAAATCAGAGGCCCTACGTTCATAGATGAGAAACCAAGACATTTACTGTTAGTTTTGGTTATCCCTTACAATAATCTCGCATCTGCAAACCTTTTCAACACCTTTTCTCATGAGTTATTGGGAGAAACAAACAGATTTTAGTTAGAAAAATCGGTCCACAGCTGGTGTTTGGACGAACACTGACTGCAGCACAAATTTCGCGTGAAAACAAATCGAATAAAGAAAGAGATAAGTAATGCAGGCTATAGTGGATGTTTAGGAACTTGACAATCACGACGTTTTTACAAATATAAATATAATGGCCATGGCCTATTAAATAATGAGGATAAAACTTCTTTTAGCAGCTAGTATAAACGACGATAAACGTAATATGAGATCGATTGGTATCGACACCGACAAGTCTAAGGAGATCTGTATTTGTACGACGAAGCTGGATTGCAAACCATGTAGAATGCAGTGAAGTGATGGTGTCTAGAAATAGTAACAGCGGCCTTAATATTTTAAAAGGGCGAGGGATGGTAAGAGTGGAAGGGCGAAGGACGGTGATGAAAATGTGTGACGTTTTAATAAAATCACGTGATTGGCGGAGCGTGGTTAATGAAAAGGAAAGAAAATACGGGGAGGCAAGAGAACGGGTTGTGTGTATTCAGGGGAGAAAGAGGTGAAGAGAGACAATATGAGAAGTGACATCACTTTCTGGGGCTCCTTAATAACAAATTCCGACCCAAGTCCTTTCATCAGGTTTTATTTATTTCACCTATTGAACGTTCGTTTGCTTGCTTTATTTCAGTGAGACTTTGTCGCAAATCAGAAATATGTCCTTGGGTACGGACGAAGGATTCAGTGATTGATTATTGGTTTTTGGTAGAATGATTGTAAATGGTGAATTATAAACGAAGTGGAAGTAAGCACTGATTGACTAATAATATTATATTGAGATATTTAATTTGAGAGACTAAGGAATATCACGAAATACCTGAGTCGGAATTTCCGGGCTTTTGACCTGGATTGAAACTCCGTGGTATCCCGAATACAAAGCAAGAGATTAATCATTTCTACGTCGTGACACCCTACTTCTCAAAAATCAATTTTAATAAATATATTTTTTCGGCCTCCATATCTTGTACATTTCGTTATTTATTTTCAGAATTAAATGTTTCTTGGAGCCTATAGAAGCAGAAAAGTAACTGCTACCATCTTATAATTCATACGCATATCATAAAGGCGCAAGGAATGTTACTCTGTTCTGTCATTTGTGCTGTCAAGAACATGATGTTTTGTTAAAAGTTTTTAGTTCTTCCCCTCCCATGCCTTTCTACGCACAACTCTCTCTATAAGTTGCGTTCTTCTGCTTGCAGCCTGTCGCTTTTCTGCCTTCTTATTTTTTCTGTGTTCTCATCTTCACTTGTTCTTTTCTACGAGTGGAATCCGGTTCAGAGACAGCCAAGCGCCATGTTCGCTCCGTTGCACCTTCACTTGTCTGCTGCCTTTAACTCTTGCGCACTTGAGCTAACAACCGTAATCAAATTAATTTTAAATTTTGCTTTACTTCTCTCGCTTCTCTCTGCTCTAAAGCTAGACTGCAAGAACGGTCTAACTTCATTCTTATGATTGTTCCTTTGATGATGTTCAACAGATAGATTTACTTGATTTGTTATTTTTCTCGTAGATGATCCGTGGCTTATGAAATGGAAATGAAATATCTTCTTTAATCTAAGTTATAAAGAGAAAATCTTAAAATTCTGTAAGATTAATCCACGAGTTATGCAAACCATTAATATCCAGTAATTAATATTTGATAAATAAACTGTTTCCTGAAATTAATAAAAATGTAATATGGTTATCTATTCAGTATCTGTAAAATGTTGCATTTAATTAAGTCCTTCTAGTGTACTAACATTCATTTGCTGTTTAAGACATTAAATTTCCCTGTTATTATTAACACTGTTTATAAAATCCACTAAAGGTGCATGCAAGAGATTAATGAAAAAGGCACGTAGTTATAAGCATGAGTTTATTAAGTTGCGTGTTACGAGGAATAAGCTGACTGACTTCGTTGATATGACCTTATTGAGAAGCCAATAGTCACGCAGCTGGCCAAAAAATTGATGTTCTTTTATGAAACCCGAATGTTCATTACCATATTTACAAGAGCCCGCCACTGGACCTTATCTTGAGCCAGTTCAGTCCGGTCTGCAAGACTTGCCCTCTTATTCTGTAAAGAGATCTACTTGTCCTTTCGCTCCCATTTATGTCTGGGATTCCATAGTGATCACTTCTTTCACGTTTTATAACTAAAGTGTTGTATGAACATCTCATCTTCAACTCAGCATCAATATTGTGAGAATGTTATGTTAGTTATTTTCAGTGAATTCTGTCTAGATAATATGATATAATTAAAGGTCATGGGACTTCTTGAAATACGTAAGCATCTAATTAATTCTTACACATAGGAGATAATATTTTTACTATTTTGAAACTTTGACGAATGAATAAAAGTTTTCAAATAAACACATGTATTTTTATTCCTACAATTTAATTGCAAAGTGTTTGAAGTTGAATTATCAGTTAGGAAAATTGTAATTTTAGTTTAAGTCAACAGTATAGAACGTTGATGGGTTGTTTAGAAACTTATTCTGCAGTGTCGGATCAAAGTGATGGCGTTATGTTATGATTTTATAAAAGAAATCATTGGAATGAATATGTACGAAGCAAAATAAAATCCGCCAGACGTATATGCTAGAAAATATCCAATGTCTGTCACTAGGAGATTAGGGAAGAAACGTGCCAATAAAAACTACTTCCCTATAAGACGCTTTTCGTATAGAACATCCTGAAGGAGGATAATTTGGGGCCACACTACCAGCTGCAATCCTCGTAGGTATGAAGTTCTGTCATTGGAAATGGATCATAGTCCCACATCCTGGGTTACAACATCTTTAGACTCCATGCAGTAAACTATACTCGCATTTTGTTGTTCAGTAACACATTGCATTAGGTATAGTGCATTTATAACGCAGTTCATTACCTCTGAAACTTGAAAGTAAACTGGAAACTGGACATATGAATAGGACCTATTAGTTAAGCCTTGGAACTCGACATGCAAATACCTTTCTTGCCGTCGTCTGCAGAGTCGACACTTAAGCCAACTGTAACTTCTCAATCAAGATTGTTGACTACTTTAACTATATTATACAAGGAAAATAGTTTTTTTTTAATTCGTGACGCGAACGTATTCAATTTAATGGTGTCAGTAAAATGTGATGTTGGGGAACTTAATATCCAAAATATTTCAGTTCTGTTACCTTTACTGTAGGCGCCGCCCCGACGAGATAATCGCGGATAAGATGGGCTGGTCATGTGGCAATCATGGGAGAGATGAGAAAATTGTAGTCGACAAACCTGGAAATGAGAGAATGTTTAGGAACAGATGAGAAAATAATTAAAATTTATGTTAAATAAATAGGATATGTGGATGTGGACTGGAATTATTTGACCCTCGATAGCGATCAGTAGCGAGCTTCAGTGAACACGGTAATGAACCTCCAGGTTCCATAGAAAGCGGGAGATTTCTTGACGAACTCGACCGGCTGGTAGTGTCTGCTCCATGGAAATTACCTTGACCCCAGTCATACTGAGTGATTCACCACCTGTTCAGATATGCAGACACTGTTAAGCCATTGTTGTCGTAGAGTAGCGTTGCTGTGAAGAGTCGAGTCTCTGCTCTCGCTTGGTTTGTCTTTCCGGGACCTTGCGTATTTAATTGGAACTGTGCTGTTAGGGAGCAGGATGCGGCAACAGGAAGGCGCGGGCAAGAGTTTTGCTTCTGTTACAAGAATCGTTTCCAGAACTTGAGTGGCTGAGGAGGGAGAGAATCTGCAAGAAGGAGGAGAATGATGCCAGCTTTGTGTACCGGAGATTCAGCTAAAGGACAAAAATGCATAGAAAAAATTTATTAAAACTATTTGATAAGATGAAACAATGAATTGTATTTTAATTGAAGGTGGTATAAAACCTTTCTTAGGACTCATATTTAACCAGGTCCATTTAATAAGCATATATTACAATCGACGTAACTCACACGCATTTTAATATTTTCTTCTCATCCACGGCTTGAACTCCAAAATGTTGTATCATTTTCCCGCCCCAGCTACATCTGCAACCCGTTTTGACTACCGTGTTGGTACCAGAGGAAGGACATTGATCACAGAGATTTCCGTAATTTTCTATATTTTACATTTAGTTTATAATTATTTGACTTCTGCAACTGCCTGCTTTACAAAATGGCTATGTATGAGCTTGAGTGCACAAATTTTCTATATTACATGTTATGATTTAATTGTATCCAGAGAATATGATGTCCGAAAGAAAGTCAGTCTCGTGTGACTCAAAGTCGTAAAATTTAAGATGCTGATGATGATGATGACAGGGGCTTTACCGCGGATTTAATCCTCTTCGTTCTCCTGCATCCAGACCTAACCCCCCCCTACGTACCGAGGTGACACCCACACTGATCTGTGTTAACACAGACCACTTTGTGCTATGCTCACAATCTCGTTGTGTCGGCACGGACCGGCCGGCTCACCTGAGCGTGAAGCGTTCAGATCACATCCAGTCCCTCGCTCGTCGCGTCTGTGGTTTCACGGATTCGAGTCTTTGCATTTGTTCTAGCATAATTGTGAAAGCCGCCAATTCTGATAAAAACTCTTCTTCCTTCTCACTAGGAGGAGGAACGTTTATCGAGCTCATTTCAGTTCCTACTGCCAGCACGTTTGTTTTATTACACCTTGCCTGCCAGTTGACAAACATTATGTTCAACAGTTATTTTTTCTTTCAATAAAGCAAAGTTGTCATCGCCCTAAGTAGCGCTCATGAAGGCGTGTAGGTGTTTGAAAGTGAAGCTTCACATATTCGGGACTTCGGCCCCGAAAAATATGAGTGATCAGCTACACCCTCTAGCTCCTTTCCAAATAGTGACACAAGCTCCTTTTTCCTTGTACAGGAGGCTGGGTCAAAACTAGCCTAGACGTGGCGGTGAAGAGAAATTTTTCTGTCCTAACGGGAGTCAAACACCGGTCACCCATCTCGTAGACTGGTTGCTCTACTGACTGAGATACCTCGGACGACTAGTATCATCTGTGATATTTAATTTTTATGTAGTGCCGAAATGCGTAGGGTTGAGTCCGAGGCGTTGTTTAAATCCCGTTTGGAACATGAATATAGCTTCCGTCTGGACTGGGTCGTTAACTGAAGGATCATACATTCTGTCTGAATAGGACTAAAAACATTCTAAGATTAGAGGAAGCTAAAGGGACTCGAATCGGACTGATTTATCACATTGATATTTACGAAAACTCATAGCCTAATAGTTTAAAGACTTTTCAGTAGTAAATTCTATATTTCTTCCAAATAAATGTAACAGTACGTTCCCGGAACTGAGATACAGCGAACCCAGCCCAGCCCATATACTTAGAATGTTGACCACTTCAAGTTTGATCTCAAACTGGCGGCTCTAAAATGCAATCAAAAGAAATAGCTAGGTAAATAAATAAATAAATGAAACTAAAATTGTGAAAGCATTGTTAACGAAACACTTAAAGTCTAAATTGAAATAAGTAATGAAGTTTGCTAAGTGACAGGCCATGAAGGCTTCTAGATGACGTATACACATTACTCCATGCATACTACGCAACCCCCAAATTCCTCTGTAATCTACCGCTTTTACATACAAAACACATGCCGACTAAACTTGGTAATCTTCAGATGCTGCCAACAAAAGATGACAGGTCGCACGCTAGGCTTCGTAATAGCTACAACGGATACTTTATCGATAGCCGTCATCGTACTTGCCGCCACTGAGTCCTGTTTCCTTTCCAGTAAATGTGCAGTACTTTGCCCCATATATCCACCTGCTTCGCCCCTCGTGTGTATATCTCTTTGTGAAGTCGGTGGACGGGAATGATTGGGTGATCATGTCACCAATTAGTTGTGTTCAAGCCGTCGGGCGGCGGCGCTGTGAGCAATGTGCAATGCGGCGTTGGACCACCGCTAATACCTTGTCGCTACGCCGCCTTCACCTGGCGCTAATATGCGGCAGAAATTGAATCGCAGGGAGAAACAAACTTCTCTGTCTTCAGTAAGGAGCATAATCAACGATTTACATAAATGTGGATACGGGTAATTCGATTATATGGGCTTGTTTACTTTAACGTGGCACTCTTTTCCAAGCTGTGAGAGTGGCTGGGACATTAGAAAGATTTGGGAAGTGGGAATGAAGTGATTATTGACCAAGAATATAAAATATAATATACATTAGTGTGGGTACTGTTAGTTCTCTTACGTGGGCTTATGAACTCAAGAGGAAGGGACCACTTGGGAGACATAGGCCTCAATGAGAATATAAATATCAAATAGACCTCAAATAAATGAAGGTTTGAGGGTTTGCATTGGATTTGACTCACTCAGGGTAGGATCCAGTGTTGGGATCTTGTGAATCCAGTAAAAACCTACGGGTTGTATAAAATACGGAAAATGTATTAACCATCTGAGCACATTGAAAGGCTCCATGACTTTTACACATGTCCAAATATTGTAAGGATAATTAACTCAGGATGATGAGATGAGCATTCATGGCGATATGAGAAAGTAATATATAATTTAAGTTTTCTGGCCTGAAGGCATGAGAACACTTGGTCGTAGATGATAATGTGGTTCATGCGTCTTAAGACAGACCATTAGTGTTATCTTTGGAACATGATAATAAACTTTCGGGTTCCATGAAAGTTGGAGAATTTCTTGAGTAGCTGAAGTACTATGTAGCTTCTAAACAACAGGCCTTTCTTCATGGAGATTATTTGTTATTGTTCAGTTATATTATATTAAATGAGAAAGAATGTAGCTGTTGCGTAAAGCTTGCAGAGACAGTGTAGGTTTCTGTTAAATGTGTACCGCTTTAACGCAACTGGTTTTCCCAGCGGCGATTTCCTGTTCGTATCTCTGCCTGTGAATAAGGATTCGTCGCTTCCCTCCACCTCGATAGTAAAATTCCGAGATTGCTTTAATAGGCCACGACATCCTACTCATTCTCTCAACGGACCGTTAAAGACCATACAACTTAGTCGATGCTCAATAACCTTTATAACTGATAAAACGTCCCTGAATGTGTAGCGAATAATTTATTTATGAACTTTAGTTTTGCCGATTTAAAGAGCAATAGAATCCTGTTTTTTATTAAGTAGGATTTGAAGTTCTCATGGTGGCTGAATTCTGGGTTGAGTTTTGGGTATAAATTGGAGCTCTGAGGATGAGGTTGTTTAATGGCTGGCTGGTCGACCCTATGGCATACTTCAGGGACGGTGGCAAATACATATGGAGCAGTGGTAGGATGATTATTTGACGTGGAGGAACGTGTCCTAAGTACAAGGAGAGAAATATACTCTACTGTCACTTTTTTCACCACAAATTCTGGTATTTAACCCACTACTTCTTGGTGAGATGCCTACATCTGACTTACCTATGGCACAACCTAGCCTCAGTAAATGTACGTTATTTATCTGACGTGATTCAACCATTTCATACTAAAGCAAAGTGCTCCTGTATGGACATTATCAGAATTACTCTTTTAAATCTGCCATCCGGAATTAGTGTGCAGAATGAAACATGTGTTTCGGAGCTGCGTCAAAGAATTTTTGAAAGGGGTTTATAGCTTCGAGAGAAGATAAAATGGGTCCATTCTACAGAGCACTTGCTAGTTCTGTGGCATGCTTCACACACACACGGACAGGGAGGAATTGTGGGGAACAGAGCAGCGTAATGCAGGTCGTGTGATGAGATTTACTTTTACCAATGAGGAACAACTCACGTATAAAGCTTCGACAGATGTGGGACTGTATAGAAATGCAACTCAAGAGTGACGTTAGTGAGCTTTATGAAGCTATCTATTTTCTGTACTCTGTGCAGATAACTGACAAACTCCGTGATACAGGGTTTTCCAAGAGGAGTTGATATTGTCTAGTTATTCAGCTGATCTTAACATTCTTTATGCTGTGAAATGCGAAGGTTTATCACAAAAACCAACCGTTCAGCCCTATAATGGACTAATTCAATTTAATTAATGTCTTCACAAATTATTTATTTATTATACATTTTAGTATTGTCCTTCCATCTAAAAATTTGCTTCACTGAAACACATTTAGATGGTTTTGTCTTTCTGAGTCTCTTTGAATTAGAATTTTACTGTGGAATCACTATTTTTATGTGTTACGATATCTCCGCGTATTAGAATAAATGTACGTAAATATCGATTCTAAGAATTTAGATGCATTTTAAAGTAGTAGCTGAGTTCCGAGTAGAAACTCACTAATAATGCGGATATGAGCTACAGACTCATGACATAATCACACAGCTAGGGTAATGACAAATAAAATGATGGGACAATTTGGGAAGGATACAGAATTCTACAAATATCAACCCAAACGAAGGAGGGGTCATTACAAGCCGTTAATGCCATGTGTTCATCGATGCAATGGCTTATGTATCTATCCATTGACCTATCAACCCACATATCCACCAATCCATTTACCCTACCACCCATCAATCCATCCATCCATCCAGTAACCAGCCATGTATCCATCCACCCATCAACAAATCAAAACCTGGTTACGTCGATTCACGAGTGTTATGATATTGAAGTTTTTATCATGTACGTATTACACCGATTGTACAACGCCGTCGTATATCTAGTGCTCGGTGCCCTGTACTTACGCCGCTCTTGAGTACAGGGCGGCACATGAACGGATGCGGATCTCAGTGGGACGACATTAGTCGATCTTTGCTGCTCACATTCATTTCACCCGGCGATGCTCAAGTAATGCGCTGCGTGTCGGTCTGTCCGATGCCTGTCCTCCTGTGCTGTAAATTGAATTTACTATAATCTTCTCTCACTCCCCTATTTCTTTTTCCTTTCATTTCTTTTGTGGCAATAGAAAACTGAGTGGTTACCGTTCGTTGTCTCGTGGTTTGGGCTGCACGGGGTCAGCTTAAGCTTAACATCAATTCAGAACTCGAACAAACCGCAATGAGGCATACAGAGATTTACAACGAAATCGTTGTCAGCTCAATATAATTGCGTTATACTGGACCGCGTTACGTTTCATTGGCGTGACGAAACAGGCGGAATCATAATGTGACTGACTTCGAGTTACAGGAACTTCCTGGTGCAGTTATCTATCATTCAGTCTTTCAAGAAGCTCATCACGGTCATCCAAGACGTCGTCCATTGAAAGCGATCCTAAACCAGTTCATTCAGTTCATGTGATCATAGCCTGTTTCTGAAATATCAACCTTATTGTTCCCACCTCCCTCTCAGAGATACTTCAGTTAAGCTTACAATTAGTTTGATTACATTAAATCATAAAGGTAACTGTTATTAATATCATAACGTTAATGAACTTTGAAACAGCAATAAACATAATAATCCATCGTCCAAGTGTTTATACAACGCATAATTTCGGAAGTTGCTTTCACTACCATCTTCAGATGACAAGTGGAAGACAAAAGTCTGTCTTGTTGCTAAATTTGAAATCTTGTGTCGAGACGATAAGCGTTGCGACGCTTGCTAGTGTCGTATCGTACAACATACATTAGTTTGGGTTATTTTAATTCAGACTGGTTTAGGTTGTTTCAGGTTGGGTTAGGTTAGATTAGAATTCGAACTCATAATATTTTTTTTTTTTTTTAGTTTTGACATTTCTAAATATGTCCTGCAAATTGGTTTATCCATTCTCGAGATATAAGCGTACATACACACAGACCCACAATTTCAATTTTAGTGATAAGATTTCTCGGATTGTATTCAACATTTACCTGTTTAACATTTAGTTTCTTATTTCAGGAAAATCATTAATGATCGCTTCGATGTTCGACCGAGGACAGACGGTCTGAAGCACAGCATAATGCTTTACAACAAAGTGCTGGACGAGGAACAAATGTAAGTAGAAATTTAATGCAAAATATGCCACTCTTTCCTTAAGTTACGGACTTTCATTTAAAAGATATCAAAAGATGAAACATTCACACCTATATGGATCCGCAGTAAATGTTCACCAAGCCATGATTGCCAAATGAAGTTCCACCCTTGCAGATCGCTCCGTCATAAAATAAAGTCCCGGTATTACTGTAGGGTTTCCCCCTTACACTGTCACTCCCTCTGCTTTTGTCTCGGGCCATTCAGAGTGGTCAGCCCAGTGTAAATCCCGCTTGTCGTCTTCACACAGTCGGCACAACGACCATCATTACAAGTCTCCAAGGGGAAATGGAAATCATCATCGCATCGTTTATGCAGTATCTTAGGTGCTTTGGTAATTTCACGCACCCTACTTAAAAACTTAAAGACTGAAACATAAAAATTGTAATTCCACCTGTTGTTTTGTATTGTTGTGAAATTGGTCTCTCGTCCCGAGGGAAGGACACAGATTGAGGGTGTGTGTGTGTACAAAGTGCTGAAGAGAAAATTTGGAGCTAGCAGAGAGCTTGTATGCTCAATAATTTTATACATAAAGAATTTTAGTTATGTAGACTGAAGGACTTGAGGGGACTTAAGCATAGATGTGGGGATAAAATTAAATAGATCTCAAGGAAACCAGATTTGGAGGTTTAAATAGATTAAAGTGACTCAGATATCATTCAGTGGCCGGCGTTGAACTTTCAGTTTCATAAAAGGGGCAACCTTTCGATCAGCTGAATAACTATTAACATTTCAAGGCAGATTCTGCACTGTGGTGTTTGGGGTAAAAGACAACTTGACAGACAATGGCGTAGATGGGAAAATGGAACTGAAAGAAATCTGGGAGGAACAGGTAGTTATTTTTTTAGGACTATCTGCATTGAGCTTTCTCAAAATGGTGACCTATGAAGAGTTTTGTGTCGATGGTGATGAACTAAGAATTTTAAGAAATTCAAATTCTTTGAAAGAGGTGAACAATTATCTTTACTTAGAGAAGTATATGGGCTCGAGGGCTAGGATTTAATTCTGGACTTCAGGTAGTTTCTTCTCTTCGCCTCTCGTCGTTGTCGAGGCCGGCTGTTTGACGGGTAAAGACGGTCGGTAAGTGAAACTGACCACCAACCTTAGTCTCATGCCACTGTCTATAAAGCACGGGGTTTTAGTGTGTCCAATATTCGCCTTCACTTCTGCGATGCCTAGCACAAGTGAATATTACATTCACCTTAGGCTGGGCGCAGACCAATGTAGCAAAGCTGCTTTTGGCAAAAGCACGTGTGCTCTATGCAGAAGCGTTCTTGCTTCCACTGAAAGAAATTTGCTACATCTTGCTTCTAATCAAAGCAAAAGCATTTCTGCTCATTGTACCTCAGTCGTCGTCATGGCTGAAGATGATGAGGATGTTGCTGTGCTGTTGTGGTATTGTTGGGAGAAATTATAAATGGGCCTAGGTTTTCCCCGCATAACGACCTTTGCGAGCGCAAAAGCTTTGTTTACGTCTCGTTCCCGTTAGACGGAATGTCGGGAGGAGATACTTTCACACGACTGAGCGTCGCCACTCTTTCCCAATTTAATACATTTAAAATTGCCAAAATTAATAAAATAACTTAAATTTGGATGAAGTAAGGCGCACTAAAATATCATCTAATCACACCTTTTTCGTTTATATAAACCAGATTAATATGCCAAATCCTGGTTTACCCTTCATCTCAAGATTCAGCCCGTTCGGGAATTGAACCACGGACCTGGACTGGCACAAATTACAGCTGGAGAACGGATCACAACACAACACTGTGGAAAACAAATGACGAACAGCAGCTGGCGCATGCGCACAACAAAATGCTACATCTTGCTTCACGAGCGAGCAATGGTCTGAGAAAGTGAGACGAGCAAAATGCTTTCTGCTTCATTCTGCTCCATCGTGCTAAAAAGCGCTTTTGCGTTTTGCTCGATCGGTGTGCGCCAGTCCTATCTTTAACAATACGAAAGCATGTTTCAGCACGTTGCAGCAAAAGCGCTTTTGCCAAAAAGAAGCTTTGCTACATTGGTCTGCGCCCATCCTTAAGGTGTCATTTTACTTAGCTAAAAATAGCCAGTTTTATGAAAGCAGTAAAGGATAATTTTATCTAATATGTGGAAAGAAAGTTCACGCATCATTGGTCTTTCACAGTATCTTAACCACTGAAGTGAACAGAGAGAGTGTAATTAGTAATACAAATTTAGAATGGTGGTTAAATCATGTGTTTTTGAGTCTACTCAAAATTAGTATGAAGAATACACATGAAGCACCACAAAGAAGTGGGTTTGGACATGGAATATAAATTTGTGAAGGGATTGATAAGACGTAGTCAAAGGACAGTGTCTTCTGAAATTAGAACGGAGTTGTGGACAGAACAAGGGGTTGACAAAGATACTACAGTGTAAACTGAGATAAAAAGCGAGATGTAGACAAGGGAGAACCAAATAATAATTTGTGTGATCTGAGGGCAGTGGACAGTAACATATGGTGTCCAGAATATAGGAAGCTGTGTTACAAAAGAGCTGATGGGGGAGGCAGCCAAAAGAGTTGAAGAAGATGTAATCAAAGAGTGAAGGGAAGGTAGATCAAAAGTGTGGGCACTAGTGAGTCCAGTATACATGGAAAAAGAGGTAATACCACAAAGAACACTTAGTTGAAAATGTTACCAAAACAGAAAAGGTTTGAAGAAGAGAAGGACTCCACGCGACGCGACGCCGCACGGCTTGATTACCGGTGAGACGCAGATGTTCACACGGAGAAGGCTCCGTTTCCGTTCTGCGACGCCCGCCTGGATAGGTACCTAATCAGGTGTTAAGTGGAACTTTGGCTCGCGAACCATGGGGGGGCCACGGATCTCTTGAACTGAGAATTGAAGCTTACAGAGAGGGCCGGTAGCAAGCTTAGACCACCATCACCAGATGTGAGAGTGAGAGAGTGAGGTTATGTACAACCTTAGAATTTTTAAAATTATTCGTTGTCAGGACTTTTTCCATCGTCTGTTTTTAAAATCACGACGTTTCGGAGGCTGGTTCTGTCTCCGTCCTCAGGTGAAAGGTACCTACTCTGTTGGGTCTCTTAGAAAGAGCAGTGGTCCAGTGACAGAGACTAGCTCTTTCTAAGGGACCCAACAGAGTAGGTACCTCTCACTTGAAGACGGAGATGGAACCAGCCTCAGAAACGTCGTGATTTTAAAAACAGACTATTTAAAAAGTCCTGACAACGAATAATTTTAAGTGTAAACTACCGTCGTTAGAACCCTTTGGAATTGGCTAAGAATTTTTCTCTAACTCTGGTACAAATTTCTAATGCTCATGTAACATTTGCAAGTCCAGATTTTTGTATGGACGAATTCTATCTTGAGTATTTCATAAAACTTATGTAAATTTATAGTTGTGTTGTTACTTGTATGCAATTTATTTTATCAGGAAACAGCATTTTACTGATCGTTGGTTTAGTTTTCTGACGAATTCGGAAAGCACCCTCTTCGTACATCGATTTGGAAACCGAGTATTTCCGGATAGTTTAGATAACGGAAGATCCTTCATTCCCTTGTTCAACATTAGTCACCTCGTTGAACGAGAAAGTGATCGTGGATGGTAAGTAGGCAGGAATTTGGAGGGAGGAATTTACGCTCCGATTAAGGTTTCTCTATGGTACAGATTTTAAAACACCTAAAATTAAATCCGATAAACGTTACACGTATGATACCCCATGGAGCTTCTTCAGGAGCTGATAGTCGCTGAGCTGGTAAAGAAATTCTCCGCATTTATGTAATCCAAAGTTTCATTACCGTGCTCATAAGATTCCTCAAAGTCCGACGCCCTTCGTGAAACTTCGTAACATTCTTGTTTTTATAACGAGAGGTTGATGGCTCTCTAGCCACACCCCAGGCTGCAGGATCACCCCTTGTCTGCTGTCCGTGACTTCTATATACTTTCCTTATATGAAGGCCATCTTCAGTGGACGCGCCGTTCCGCGGTGAAAAGGAACCCACTTAGCATAGGACTTTATGTTGTGATTGTTTAATATCGACTTTCCGCCTTATGATGTACATCAGCCCGTGTATTCGGGCCCACGGTCAAGTCTATTCTTGTTGCTAGCAGGACCTGGGACATTGTGTTGCAGCGTGGCGGTTGGGAGAAATGATTGACAGGTTGGGTTCCGTAGATTTTGATTTTATTATGGGTGTATACGCGCAGTCTCCCCCTCCCCCTTTTTATTTTCAATACATACCGGCCTTCTTTTCTTGTCAACTTAAACCCCGGTTACAAGCAGACCACGTCTTTGTCTCCGTCTATCTGTTGTCATTCTATGCCTGCCTTCGATTGAACCAACTTTAAAAGGAAAAAATGCCGAATGCACCGCGCTACGACGAGCATCGTTAAATTATTCCACAAGTCTGCCTCTAAAATTCTGGTTTACTCTACTGAGCAATACTATAATGATTGTTCCGCCAATAGAGAAGCGGTTTTTTCTCTCTCTCTCTGTTCTTTTTTTTTTCATTACTTTTGAAGACAGAGGGAATACCTCGTGCTTGGTTCTGTTTTTAGAGTGACTTTGTATTTTAAAAAAAAGTTGAACGGAGGGGTGTGGAGGGTGGCTATAGTGAATTAGTGCGAGTATGCATAAGTAATATGGCGTGCAAGCATTGCACCCCGCCTGTATGATGTAACCTAATATACTGCTAACTGCCTGATACGGTGTGCTCTGTGTGCACGCACACACACACACAAACTGCATGCACGTCACACTGTGTGTGTCAGGAAAAGGATGAAAAAGTGGACATGTTGTATGAACGCGAAGTGAAATAGAGAGAATATGAGAGGATAATAACAAAGGGAAGTTACGAGAGTGTGAATAAATGTTTTGGTATTTGGAATTGAAGCATGTAATTTGTGAAGAGACTCCTTCCCCTTCCCTGCCCCTTGAAGCCATGTAGCCTGCTGCAATGGATGTTTTTCCTACATTACCGGCCACATAATCACTTCATGAATGCAACAGTTACGTATGTCAGTTTGCTTTCAGGGATGCAGATTTGATTGTTTTGAGATTTATTAGATCATGGTACAACTCGGAAAGTCCAATATTGCCTTCTTAATTGATATTTTCTGTTACGTTTTAACCCGAACATAAGTTGCATGCACTTCAGGGCATTTTCATTGTTACTTCTTAGTTCCCTTCTCCGAATTAAATTATTATCTATGAATAGGATTAGACAGTATAAAGTAAGGGGTATCTTCCCAGTTGAATTCGTCTGTCTTACTGAATTTTAACGAGCCCTGAAATTAAAGTTTGCATTTGATCATGAAATGGACATACTTTCCTTCAACACATAGGTATTGTATTAAGCATATAAAATAATATTGTGAATTTTATTATTGGTTTAATACATTGCACTCAGTGCTATAGAGAATTTATTATGCTAGTGGGCCTAAACTCTGCGTTTTAAATAGCAGTCAGTTTCTTTGATATCTTCAATTCTTGAAGAAAGAACCATGGCTATAGTCATGCGCACGTATATTTATAAACAAGAAGGCACATCAGTGGTACGAAATAATGTTAAGTGTTATTTGCCACGCGGAATGTTAATAGAACCATATTATTTCATTTGCTGAAATCGTAGTTGTCTTATTCAAATGGCATTCGGCGATAAGTCATGTGTTATGGAACAAGAACATAAATTAGGTTTGCCATTGTTCAGTTTTGGTAGCGTGTAATAAAGTTTTTGTTGTCATTCGCTTATTACTCTTGCCAATTTTAATTTATTATATAATCTCACAACCCAATTTAATGTAGTCAGGAAATTACATGGTATTTTGCTTAAACAAATCGAAGTTTTATTAACGCCTCGCTAAGTTGGGGGTTCATTTTTCCTTTAGTTTCCTTGGGAATTTTCGTGAATGGTACTTTTTAATACTTTAACTTTCTCTCTTTATGATCGCCTTAACAAGAATTTGACGCTATCTCTACCACATCCAAACGTCAGGGTTGAGCGGTCATGTTCATGAGGTCCCGGCGCCGAATATTTGCCTGAAGAGCTGCTATAGTTACTGGCATTTTCCGTGGGTTTTCTCAGTCTCTTACAGAATTCTGGGATGGTATATTAAGTAGATGAGGATATGTTTTGTGCGACCATTTATGTTAACATTTACAATAATTATAAAATTCTGTGTTATATAACCTTTGGAGTTGGTAAAGCATAATTATATGAAATAAGAAGAAAACAAGCTTCTCAGTAACGTTGTTGAGTAAGTTTACCTTAAGAGTCAGTCTAGGAAATTGTTTGTGTTTGGAACAAACGCGTTTACGTGTTCTTTCGTTATGTAGTTGTTTCACGTAAATCACTTTTGCTTGTATACTCGTGTGAGTAGTTGGGCATCTGACCAGAAACATTGGCGCGGGGCACAGACGAGCTGTAGAGAGTCGAGTACACTTCACTTCAAAGTGCTTGCACCGTCAACACATACGACCAAGTACCAACACCTCTGCTCGGCGCTCTTCAGCTGTTACAGTATCAAGAAGATACTTATGAGATTCTTGAGCCACATGCAGAGTTCTTGTGTGGTATGCACGAAGTGACTTCTGCCACGGGAGAGAGGCACTCGCTGTCTGCTACGCTACAGTTAAGCAGTTTCTCGAGTTCTTTGCACGAAGCATATACAAGGAAATCTTTGTGGGGAGAATGTCCGCTTACCATCTTACCTCATCTCAGAAACTGTTGGACGGATGAGAATTTTCACAATCGTTGCCGTATTCTCAAACGATTTCTTTCTTTTTTGTTGTTCTTTAATGGTCTTGAGCTTTTATTTAACTTTAGTTCTGTGTTGCCTTATCCGGAAACTGTATTGTGCCTTCGGGCTTCAGAGCCAAATGCAGTGGGAATGTATCACATTAGTCCTGAACTTTTGACTGATCTTCTACCCTTGTTTGATGTCTTTTCGCATTAGCGCTACGACTTGAATAAGGTAATTGTAAGTCCTGTATACTGACGACAGGTGTAAAAATGTAAATTTTGCGGAAGGAGAGGAGTAGAATTTCACTTCGATGTGCGTTGCCTATTACCGCCACTGAGCTTCGTTGCAGTGTACCCCGTGTTTCCCAGCAGCAGGCGCTGTCGGTTCTGCCCACTGCATTCACTGCCTTGGCGAAACAAACTGGGGGACATTCGGAAGCTGGATAGAAGCTTTGTTGCACTGCCTTCACAAGACAGCAGGAGGTTCTGTGAGAAACCATCACAAAGATGTTGGGTTGGACTTTGTCGGTTAAGGAAATAGTAATAATTGTGGCTTCAGATGACTTAGAATTGCAGCTTCGGTTACAATAATTATAGCTTGGTCTCGTGTAGGGTGTTCCCACGGCGACTCCCAGACCGACCTCTTCTATGGTTTAGAACAATTCAGCTTCCTGTCGTGACCCCGGGGCAATGCGTTCTTGTTGTTGAACTAGTAGGCATGATGCTGATCACATGTGAAGGCAGTCAGGTTGTTAGATTTTTTCCCAAGAATCGGATGTACTAAACAGAATCAAAGAAGCTGTGGTTGTTTTTAAAACGAAACGTCCTCTGTAGTCGTCTGTTCTTCCGTGTAAGAAATACGAATTTAGTTCTGAGTAGAACTGGAATAAGTGAGAAACATTTCGTAGTGCTAAAATATAATGTGTAACAGTTTCTTGTTGATTTGCGAAATTAAACGTTGAACATGGGTTCGATTTCTTGAAAGTGTAATTTTTATATCTGGTAGAAAATTCAGAACTTTTCTCAGTTAAATGAATGCTTCAGAACCTAATTTCCCATTTGATGCATTTATAATTTCAAGTATTTTATGTCGGATATTTTTTCAGACTTGCTAAATCTGTTATTTGCTGAACTTAAACGCAACCAATTATTACAGACAGAAGCATTTCCATTTTTCTGCAGAAAAGAAACCATAACAGTTTATCCTAAAAAAGTCAATATAGAAAGAGTCTAGTAATGCTCTGCTGCATGGCGTAACAGATATTCAAGTATTTACCAATGGCAGGAGGAAATTACTTGAATAGCAGGCTCAGAGGGTTCTGAAAAGTTTTATGGATATACGAGTATGTTTCCTTTAGTATAATTTTATCATTACCATTTAGAAACAGCTTTGAACTAGTAAGGTTAGGTTTTTATCTTTATATACTACCCAAGTTCCAGATATATTCAATTTTACAGTGGTTGTGAGCAACACTGCACTCGCTAGTGTGTAGCCTACTGACACAAAATTGGTTTATTTCTCTCTAGAACCATTGTGCCTATTCCCCCCCTCTCTACTGCTTCTCTCTGCCTCTTTCATCACTCACGGCTGGCCTGCAATCGAATTTGAATTTATACTAACCTGTCAATCGGATTGCGGAAAACGTCAGTTATTTTGTGGCTGTGTGTTGTGATACTGCAGAGCGTAGACGGGTGGGATAACATACAGGAGATTTTCCTACTCCTGGGGGCACGACATTCCTCTTATCGTCTCCCTCATTGTTTTATATGGATGCCCCCACAGCTAATTAACTCCACGAAGCAAAGTTGTTCCTAAGCTAGTAGTCACTGAGCTTGTCAATAAATTCTCCGTCTTTTACGGAATCAAAAATTTTACTAATGTTTGCAAGAGCCCGCCACTGGACCTGTTTTGATGAATATAAACCTAGTCCACATCCTGAACATAATTTATTTCAGATCCGTTTTAATTTTATTCTACCATCTACTCGGAGTTTCCCAGAAAATAGTTTCCCTTCAGGTTTACCGACTAAAATTTCATATGCAATTCACGTCTCTGCCAAGCGTTCTACATGTACCGCCAACCACTTCCTAATGATACTTTATGAGGAGTAAAAATTATAAAGTTCCTCATTATGCAGAAGCTCTTTATTCCTATTATGTCAAAGTATTCTCATTACCCTGTTCTGAAGCAACGTGACTAAACAAAACACAACAAAGGTCGAAGACGTATCAGAACGTTTAGATCGAACCATCACAGCAAAATCGACTTTTTAATATGTAAATGAGGTCTCGTTTCAGAGGGATCACCGAAAGATAAAGCAGGAGGATGTGGGCTTCTACGACCTTTACTGGTTATTACTAAAGCACAAAAGCACGAAATGTATATAAACGTAAAATATCATATATTTCACGTATTGCTAGTAAAATTTAAGATTTGCCAAAGGACTTAGTTACAACACAAATAAAGAATAAAAAATGTGGAAAATTTCGATGGGAACTGGGGTACAAACCACTACGGAAAAGAAACACTAAACGGGCAATGTAAAAGTGCAGAGACCAGCAGCATCTAGTGGGTGCAGGGCAAGAAATTAAGTGTATGCCAGCAGTGTTCTTATTACTGTACCGGAAGTATGGGCCGGGATAGCTCGGTCAGTATAGTGACTAGCTACGGGCTGGACGACCGGGGTTCGATCCCCGACGGGGGAAGAGGGTTTTTCCACTAGCTTCTGCGTCCAAACCGGCTCTGGGGACCACCCAGCCTCCTCTACAATGGGTACCGGGGTCCTTTCCCGGGGATAAAGCCGGCCGGGGCGTGATGCTGACCACTCACTCCCATCTAGTGCCGAGGTCAAGGAAGAGAGGAGCTATACCTCCTTTCACCCCAAGCGCCTTTACGGCACGTAGCGGGACAAACTTTATTTTACTTAGTGTCCCGGAAGTAATTTTTTATTTTAATATGTAGGTTTTCTGTTACTGTGGATGCCACCAATAAAAGAGATTTCAGACAAGAGAAACCGAAGCACTAGTATGCAAAATTTACATCCAGAATTCTTCAGGATTAAATTTTGGGTTTGAATTAAAATTAGGCTGTAGTACAATTTAAAACTCTTGTTAAGCCAATTTAACAGCTATTCGTTTAAAATAGTGGAAGAATGGTCCACTAATTAATGATTTTGAATTTGCAGTTCAATTAAGCAGTGAGAGAGAACTTTTGCGTTTCTTTGATAAAATTGAGTGAAACACTGCTCTGGTCATTTCCGAGATATCGCGCATCCTGCAATTCGCATCTTGTTGTCAGCTTCAAGACACGATAGAAGTGAATATAACCTATTCTCCGATGACGTCACGACCCTTACGAGAGTAATCTCCTTCCAAGAAAGCTGGATCCTCCTCTCAGCTCACTGGGCCTTCAAACAAGCGGAAAATGAATTTCTCCGGAGTTAATTTACGGATCGAGAAATCGGGATGGAATGGGGGATAAGGTGGGTGCTGGAGAGGAGGGGGTTAAGGAAACCCCTCCCATTTCCACCCCAGCCACCCTCCTAGTCATCCTTCATCTCAGTCTATTGCTGCCGTAGAAGGCGAATGACTATACTACACTCAAGCGCTACTTTGGATCAATCAGCATCGGCCTATGAAATTAACGCAGTCTTGCAAAACGACGATAAGATTTAACGGGTTGGGAGCGGGAACTTCAGGTTGCAAAGCTTCAAGAGCCACAGTGGCCTAAGTTGCCCACTTTATTCTAGGTTCATTTCAGGGTTATCCAGACAGGAGACAACTCGTTCTTATAATTTTATATAGATTTACGGCAGAAATAAATATTATTACAGAGTAGAGAGAATTGAGTTAAAATCCAAATAATTGCCGTTCTTAATTATCGCTTTCAGACCCGTCGTAAGAAAGAGGTCAATCTTTGAAGAGCCATGAGCGACACGTGAATAAAGACGACGTAGAAAGCGTATAATTACTTTATATCTTTGTTTCTTCCTCTCTCTATTTATCATACTCCTGTTCCTTCTTTTCGACACTTAATTTTATCTTCTTTTTCTTCTTCACCTTGTTCTCTTTCAAATTCTCCGTCTCTTTCACTTTCTTGTCTCTCTTTTCTCTTCTTCATTCATTTCTTCTCGCCTCTTATTTAGTTATTCTTTATGTTACTTCAATGTTGTGATTCCCAAAGCTGTGTGTTCCAGGATCTGAAACAAGTTAAAAACGTTGTTATCATTATTACTATTATTGTAATATCTACAACCAAAGAAAGCGCTTCTCTTACCGTGCGGGTCCCGTCACCACAATCGCTGCTGCGGAAACCGAAACAAAGATGTAGGTCTCTGATGATGATGATGATAACAAGGAATGTCAGTGTAACATTTAATTCATTCAAGCGACTTTTAGGTAGTTTATAAAATAAATTTAAAAAAGTATGTTAATTTCGTTTTATTCGTCCGCAGCCCAACTACTTGAGTGATTTCGATCCAACTCATTATTTTAGACGTTCATCAATTTCCCATTTCACTCATACGTAGGTCTGTTTGGTAACGTAATTGGAGTGGTCAAGTCCGATTAAAACGGCGACCTAAAATTTCGCCACCCCTGGCCTCAGGAATATGATCAGCGCAGCTGAGACGCTCACTTGAGACGTTTTCGTTGTCATGACACAGATCGTCTTGTCCTTTTCCGTGACTTGAGGTTACATTCCACCCTCCGTGTGTTGTCCAGGATGCATGGAGCACGCAGTGACACACAGATAGACAGACAGTCAGTCAGTCAGTCAGTTCACTGCCATTACTAGACACCGCATCTTGGTTGACACATGTGCAGGTAAGACGAGTTTGATGAATTGTGGCTAGATGGGACAATAATATTGGAAAGAATATCAGAAAAATATGTTTAAACATTTGTACTATGTTTAATTAGGTGGCGTTATGTCAAATTCTCACGGCGGCGAGTATAAAGAATTTTTCTAGAATGAGGTCCCACGACTTTTTCTTTTTCGTTAAAACTTCGGATTCTACCCGTTAGATCGAAATGACCATAATTTATTAGTGGGAGAAGAAATGCTCTTTTCGAAGTTCGATCAGATAGATTAGTATAGCATTCTTTTACTTAATGAAGTTTACTTCCTAACATCACGGAAGCAGAAATCGAAGGTCCAGTACAGCTACTAGTACTATGTACCGCCACTGAGCATGATTTTATTATCTCAGGTCCCCATCTATTATTTCATAATTGGCTTAATATTATGTAATGCTGCTTTTAATACTCATTCCTAGTTCATCAGAGAGCAGGCAGTTCATTTCCATGTATGCTATATCTTATTCTTTTCCCGACCTGCTATTGTTTTTCATTATTTATGGTTCCATTCACATCTTTTCTCCCAGATCCCTCTCCATGATTTTGTGGAATAATAAAATCGGCTGAGCAGTATGGGGAATTATGAATTAGACACAAAGGGGACTTTAAAGGGAGGGTCTGTGTCTGCCACGCCTATTAATTCCCATGGGAAGCGATATACCGTATTGGCATTGTCGATTTCTTTGTTTGTAAAGAATAAAATGTCTTAAGAAAATACGCAATTAAGTTTCCGTTATATTTTTAACAATATAATATTAATGGGAAATTATTTCGTTTTAAATAATTTTCAGTGGGTTTGTTTTAAGACTCGGATATATCACAGGTATAAAATTATTTTTAAATAATAAAAATTAGAAGAGAGCTAATTAAGAATAATTAGGGTTGGTTGCATTAAAACGCATATTTCAGTGGACTGATTTCATAAGTAGTTTGGAACTAACGCGTATATTTGATGTTGAAAATGCATTACAAAGTTCGGCATACATTTTGTGATGGGCAATGGAAGAAAGTCGTGGGTGATAGTCATGAATGATATTATTGATTTGCAGAATACTCATAATCGAATTTTTATTTAATTTCATTGTAATTTTCACTTTTGATAGTAAAAATGCATGTTGATTTAATTGTTACACGGTTGGTAATATTTGTAAAACTTCTCACAGTTGATTCAGTGCGTGTAAACTGTGCCATACAACGATAATTATTTATATTTCTAGGGTATATAATGTTTCTCAAACATTTTTCAAATCGTGTTTATTTCAAGATAAATATAAGTGATTATTTGAGCGCAGTAAAATATTAGTCATATTTCACACACTTTGTTTAGAAAAGTCCTCTACATTGTTTTTCAAATTTCCCTGCACTTTTGTTTGAGTATTTCATTCCCCGCGTTAGGTAGAGTTTGCTGTGTTATGAACACGCGATAAGACAGTTTATAGCACCACGTAGCTGCTATGGGTACACTGGACGACCTGCGTAGCGCAGCGATATCTGGGGTTACGACGCGGCGGTAACTCTCCGTCATTTGCTGCTGCTTATCACAAGACAGCGCAGTGTCGAGGCGTGAACTCTCTGGCAGGGCGTGATATCTCATACTGACAGCAGTATCGACAGGGAAAATAACGCTCCGAAAGCAATACTAAGCAAGTTAGGAACTGCACGCATTGCCTAACAGTTCTGGCAAATTCGCCAGAGTTTTACCTAGTGCCATTGTGAACGACCGGTATCCCCCGAACTGAGATTCTCCGCAAGGAATTTCCCGGATAGGAATTCCCCACCCAGTCACGCCTGCTTGCAGAGTCGTATGTAGGTCTTCATCTAAAGTGCTCGTTATGATCGTTAAATTTACAAATTTCAACGACTCGACAGTTTTAATAAATCTTCCTAATAAAAATGTAATTAAAATCGGTTCAGCCGTTCTCATGCAAAACGCAATAAAACTTAACCTAACTTAACCTACCTAACCCAACCAAATCTAACCTAACCTGAACCAACCTTACCTAACTTAACCTAACCTAACCTAACCTAACCCAACCAATCCTAACCTCACCTATCCTGTTGTAACTTCATCTAACGTATTGAAAAGTAGCCAAAAATAACCGAGCCGTACGTAACATAACGTGAGCGTGCCTAAACGTGACTTAGAGGCCACGCGTGCTCAAGCGTGACATAGCGTGACTAAGCGTGATTAAGCGTGACCTGCATTCACGACGTGACATGGGATCACCAAATAGGTCGAAAAGTGATGAAGATTTACAAAGCGTGACCAAGGGTGCAAAGCGTGACCGAGCGTGACAAAGCGTGACTAGGCGTGATATGCTGTAACGTAGAGACGAGATGTGGCCAGAAATGTCAATACGTGACAAATATTCTCAAGGCGTGACAAAGCGTGACTAGTCGTGACGTACAGCAAGGGCGTGACGAATTGTAGCCATAAGTGTGAATACGTCACAACAATTTTCAAAACGTTACCTAACATAACAAAATACACTAAAAGACAACCTAACCTAACCCAACCTAAACTAACTTAACCTAACCTAACCTAACCTAACCTAACCCAACCTATCCTAACCTAACCTTACCTGTCGTAACATCTAACGCATTGCAATGTTGCCAAAATTAACCGAGCGTTACGTATACTGCGTTCCAGCGTTTTTGGCAGCTGAACTTTTGTGAATTGGAACCTTGGAGCAAGTGAGTTACCAGAAGTTTGCTGGAATGGATTTCAGCAGGCCGCCTACAGTACACTCCAAATAAAATATAACAACGTTATATAACACAGGAAAGTCGATTTCACTACACTACACATCACTAGAAAATTAACACTGCAGAGAGTATTCGATAATTTTATCTTTTTCACAACTCTTCGGTCCCCTTACAATTCTTCCACTCCTCGCAGACCATCGCTTTCTGACATATCACTCGATTCATCACTACCGCTGCTGCTGTTCACTCCATTATCTTCAATTATAATACGTTCAATAGCGTCTTCGATTATGCCTTCTTGCTCGTAATAAATTTGTTCTAGTTTTCCCACATGCTGACATACATTATCCCATTCCTCTTGGCCAATTTCTTCGAATCTCTGGCTACATACCTGGTCGACGTCCTTAATTTTTAGATATTTTTCTTGCTTGCAACACTTTATTTTACATCTGCCGAAATAAATTGAATGGGGTTTAAATCGGGATTGTACGGCGGAAGTCTCATCACAGTACATTCTTTGTCTGCTAAAATCTGATCAATCACATAATATTTGTGCTTTGACTTGTTTAATTTGATTAAATCGTACAGTCGAGCTTTCAACACGTTGTCACACAATGGGATATTTCTTTCTAATAGCCAGACTTTCATTTCGTCCTCCTTTGATTAAGACTTCGGTGGTTTGTCTGTCTGAGTGCTGTGATAAGTGGCGTTATCAATGGCCAGAAAGGAGTCACAAGACAACAATTATCAGGCTTCGACACTGGTGCACTGACAGACTGTAGTGACCGTCGGAAACTCGTTCCTTGTTTCATTGAGTGGTCCACATACTGGGCACTCCTTACAAGGTCAGCGGCCATAATCGGTGGATTCAGTTCTAGCTACGGCGTCGATGCCGTGAGTTGGAGAAGAGATCAGAATTGTTTATTTTTGCTCACGTGTTCGTAAAATGATCAATGTTTAATTTTTAATTTTTATCTTCGGGATGCCTCAGATATATAATCTGATCAGAGTCATCGGCTTTTTGTTTTCTTCCTTTTCTTTTTCATTACATTCATCTTCGTGCCGTAAACGAGAACAATATGAAGAAAGTCTATTTCTGTTTTTGTGTACATTCATTCGCCGTACAGATGCGGCAACTTCTCCGACACAATAGCAATGCGTGTAGTCTCGTCAGTTTCTTGCAGGCGTACTACCGCTGCGGACACTAAATCGGTACTCACCACTATTCAAGAGAAATCGATTTCATTCTCAGCCGCGGCCCAATACTTTTTGTACTGTTATCACAGAAATATAAAGTTTTGATAACTGATATCTCTCCACGACACTCAGCTTTATTAGGTACTCATTTTAAAATTATCATTCAAATATTACAGCACTGTCGTTATTTTACCGGTCAAAATTCGACGAATTGAATTTGTGATTTAGGGTTGATGACACACTATATATTGAAGTTCTTACTCGTAAACTAAATTTGCAATAAGTTTAAATTATCATTACGAATTTTTCTCGAAAAGTTGTTACAGCTCCACTGTTATAACTTGGATAGCTAGATTTATATAGAAGCATTTCATCACTATAAATGTGATTGTATTGTCGTGACCTGGTTTACTGGGCCTCGTATCTGAAAATAGAATGACGTAGAGCAGAGATTCTCAACCTTTTTCTCTGCCATACAACTAATTCTAATTTAACACACTAAATGTAACACTTACCAAATGCGTTCAGGGAAAACCTATTTATGTTAATATTATGTTTTGATTTTCTTACTTAGTTCGATTACCACTCAACATTGGCTCGCGTACCACCAGTGATACGAGTACCATAGGTTGGGTAGCGCTGGTCTAAGTAATAACGTAGCGAACTCGCCTGGATTGCTACGCTTTGATTGCATTTCCGACTGCTTTTCGCTTTTATGCAGTTTTCTGCGACAGACCGTTTAGTAGATGCTGAGTGTGACTGGTGTGTCAGGTTTAAAGCTCTTACCCGTAGTTTGCTGGAACTGGGAAACCGATGTTTCCGTGACGTACCTCACGCCAGTGGTTGGTTGAGCTTCTGCTTCGGTGGGTCCAGGGCGACAGACCAGAGTTGCGGTGGTTATGTCGTAACTACCGGACCTTGTTTTCGCCCCGCAGAGCCTCGCCGGAAGTTCGTGTTGGCTGCGTGGCTTCCATAACTCACATCGGCCGCTGTATAACGAATATGGCTTGGCAAAACGGGCCGACAGCCTTTCGAAGGAACCAAAATACCACATAAGTAAAGACCCGGGATATTTCACCCAGTAACGAAATTTCTAGCAACAATGCGTTAAAGTGCCATGTAGTATATGATAGTACTGCCTACCAACAAATAAACTAATGTCAATTTCAGAGCTGTGGTTAGGCGTGTGGTTAGTTAATTCGTAAATGGAAAGTAACGTTAATGATTTGAACAGACTCTAATTAAACTTATCAGAGATTCTCTTTAGAGCCAAAAAGGCGGGTGGTATTATTAAACTACCAAATACATAGAGCAAAGTATTTACCGAAATGTTAACAGTTGTTTATCTGGTAAAGAAATTTCTCACCTTTTATGAAACCAAACGTTTCATTACCATATTGACAAAATCCCGCCACTGGTCTACATCCAGAGCCAGTTGAATGCGGTTTAAACATTTACAGCCAATTTACTTTAAGACCTATTAAAATATCGATATATGTCTAGGTCTCCACGGTTCGTATGCATTTATCATCACCCATATACATGCTACAAGTTCCGTCAAACTTATCCTTCTTGGTTTAATTAGCATAATAGCATTCTGTGAAGTGTACGGACTGTGAAGTTCTTCACTGTGCAGTGCTTTCTATCGTCCTGTTATTGCATCTCTGTTAGGTCCATGTAATCTCCTCATCAGCTGCTTGCTTTAAAACACAACAAATTTGTGTTCTGTCATTAGGATGAGCGAACCGTGCAAAACATTAGATAAAATTAATATATAACATGAAATAATGTATTTATTCAGCGAAACTTCTGTGTATCTTAGTATCCTGTCGAACATTTTAATGTATAAATATATAGAACTGTAAAGCGTTGTATGTGGATGGAAGAACACAGCTTTCCCGACCAACTGAGCGGCTGTTCCACTAGGACTTTCCCCCATGGAGTTAGTTAAGTGATTTTTCTCAGTCCCTCGAAGCGAATTGGTGTGTAGTACATTGAAATATGTCACTAATACCTCCTTATAATATCTACTTACTCATGATTAATTATTAGGACCATATTCCAGTTTGATTAAACGTTGTGTAACTTCAGAAGTTGAAACAACGTCACTAAATAATTCAAGGATCAGTTAGCTTCGTTGTAATATTTTTCTTTAACCCCACAGTTTCTCATGAACCTACGTTGTAGGTTGTGAGTTTACTTAATTCAATCAGCGTATTGAAGCAATACACGTACACGGGCCCAAAGCATTTGACCGACCACCTTTACTGATTTCCTCTGAAGTAGACGGTTGTTGAATCCATAACGGTGTTGATGTCAAATCTGCATTTGTACGACTCCATTGTCTGGTAGTTAATACAGCGTGTAACAAGAGTAGAGCCAGCAAAATGCTGTAGAGCAGAAAACTAACTAAACCTTGCAGAAAATGAACCTAAAAGTCGAAAGAAAATGAAAAGCAGAAAGACAGAGAGAGTGAGAGGGCGCGTAACAAGTCCTCTACTAATTCCAAATTTGCTCGACTGTTAAGGAGTTATTTCAGCGTGTCAGACGAAGCCTAATGAAGTCATCGCGAGCTGTTAGAAGCTCCCTGCTTCTCGTTCAAATATTTTAAACTGGAACGAGGGCAGAAGTACTACACTTTTCTGCGTTGCGAAAGGAGATGCTGCTTGTGGTGGTAAGAGAAAGCTACCCACCTCGTCCTGCCCCTGCTTGTGATGTGACGAGCTGTAACTGAGTCAATTTCTCGATGTTGTAGCTATTGTGTGTTCGAACATTCAGAACAAGGGCATGGGACTTCTTTTTTGAGAAGGCTCACGTAGATACGCGTATTACGATAAATATTGGATGATTAAAAACTTGTCATAAAAGTAGGGGAGTTTCAACCAACTGAGCTACTATCAGCTTCTCATAAACATAGTTTGTCTTGCCTTGAATTGAAAATCGAGATAGTTTCTGAAGATTTCTGTCTTCTGGATTGTTGTGTTGTGTAGTCTGGTCGATGTTTACCAACGTTTCATCGACGAATCGCCCTGAAGACGGAGGCAGTGTGACCTCTGAAACGTTGGTAAACATTTACCAGACTACACAGCGCAAGAACCCAGAAGACAGAAATCTTCATACTCATCCCTGTGCAAACCCTAAATATTATAAGATAGCTTGTCTTCGATAAAAGTGTGTTTGAATGCGGATGCTTTGAAAATCATGTCTCAAGAAAACTAGTGAATCAACCTAAGCTGGACACCAAAAAATGACAGCGTCTACGTTGTTCCCTCTGAATGATATTAGTACATAAACTCAAACATTTAGTTCTGATTTAAATGTTGGAACTGACTATGGCTCGACAATGATATTAACAAGGTTGTCACAGGATTAGCATGACAATAGAGGAGGGGTGTGGGCGGGCGAGGAAGATGACGAGGGTGGAGAGTGAGGAGAGGGTTGTGTTGATGTAGGTGTGGGGGAGAATAAATGTATCGCTTCCATCTTTTAGGGGGTTGGGTGGATGGAGGAGAAAGAGAGCGAAGGTCGTGGGGGTGGGAAATTCCCTTCATACACACGTCATATCCTGTTTGCTCTCATTGTCGCCAGCAGCACATTGTCCTCCTGGGACTTGTATGTCGCTATTATTACATATTACTGCTGCATGCATACATACATATATAGCAGGGATAGGGTGAGGGAATTGCACGGATAAGTTGATGCTGCAGAAAGCAATAGTGTTGTAACTCTAAGGGTTTCTATAGCGCAGGCGCCCCAGTGTATTAATACCTGTGGTATGTCTCTCAGATCGTTAATACGGCGTGATTTGTACGAATTAAACAAATTGAAAGCTTAATGGGAATGTCTTCATCCGTGTTGTCGCATATTTAAGTTTCAGAACTACTAAACGTATTTGGATTACATTTAGAATGTGGGGAACTCTTATTCTGTATCAGTACTGTGGAATAAATTTTATTTTGGATGTTGTCTGTACGGTGTAAAGTTTGCTGTGCGGGGTGCTTGAAATATTATTAATCTAAAAATGATGTCTGTAGTACAAGGGAATTTATACAAAATGTAATATTTTGATCTCGATGCGAACTATAATTTCAACTGCGAATATTTCCGATGCTTAAAACATTAAGCTAAAGATTAGGAAGCATATTTTATGAGGCTACCCTATATGATACGCATAAGGAGCTTAATGAACTCTAGCCTGCTCGTCCGTAACGAGTGAAAATAAAGGCAGACGAGTGAAATATATTTGCGGTTTATATTAGCATTCTTTCCAGGTCTGTTATTATATTTTTCCACAGATATTGGAACAGTAAATTTGCAACTGGAATCTGTATGACGGTCTTTGTTAAGGCGACAGTTACGTGTTTGAATGTAAGAAAAGGTCAGAGTGACATACAGTATAGTAGTAACTCACTTCTCTGTAGCGTAGGTTAGTTTTCTGTCCACGATTTGTTGCTCATGGTAGAAAATTAAAAAGTATTAGAATATCGTAGCTTGTCAGTATGATATTTGTGCCAAATTTTATGGAAATCCGCCCATTTCTTGAAATATTATTAGTGGGGAGGACGCATGGACACAGGACATTATGACATCATGAACCTGTTTTTCTTTGTAAAGTAATAATGTGTAGGAACAGACGTGTTTAAGAACTAGATGCCATTCTTGCATAAAGATTTATGAGCATATAGTTTAGCGCCTTCCTCGTGGTGTGGCCAAGTGGTGTGAGATAGGCAGAAAAGGCGCAGAAGGGAGTAAATTCACCTCTTCCTCCTGAATGAACCTCTCCCCCGAACAGGAACCCACATTGTGTGGATTGCAGATAACATGTTATAATCGACAACAGAAGCACAACATTTATGATGCATAGGGTACTGTCTACTAAGTAATAGGCTTTTCCCTTCTATCATAGTGTTTTCATCTCACAGTGTGTAATTAGTAAACCATGTCAAATTAAATTTTAAAAAATGAGCACCGAATACTCATGTTCAGTTCCAGCTGTTGCTATGAATATTTAAACTAAACTCAGAAGATTAGGCACCACTGTTTCGCTGTTTTATTTAAGACAAACTATTTGACTAAATCTGGTAGTATAATCGAAGGTGTAAAGTCGTCAATAATATTATTTTCTATCAGACACGATCGTGGGTCACTTCCACACACCTCCTATGCTTTCGATGTTATCTCTCTAAGAACCAGCATAGTATTATCTCGCCATACTGGAGTTTTCTTCAAGTGAATGGTTTTCAAGCTGTTTCACTACTAAAATTCTCTACGACATTTGTCTTCTTATCCGACCTACATGTCCAAAACATTAACATTCTTGATTTTACTAACCAATAACAAAACTGGTTAATGCGTATAAATGACGATCTTTAACATCAAGTAATATCCTGAATTTATCATTTGTTCCATATATTTTTGTCTGTGTCTTCATTTTATTGGTGTAACGAATCCACCTTTCTGTAGTCAAATTTTTTTTGATCAATTTGGCCTTCAGTTTATTTAAAATATCTTGGCTCCATTTGTAGTCTTTCATTGTATATTTTACTGTTCGTCTCATTAATTACACCAAGAATCTATGATTCGTGATTTTTTGCCTTTATTATAATACTTTTCAGGTACATAAAACTTTGAAAATATTTGACAAACGAATGCAGGTCTACATATCATGGCACGAAAAGCAGTCATATGAACACAGGAACTTAAACAAGTGATTGTAATTCAGGTGTCCATCTGTTATTATTGTCGTCATTTAAGTGCGTAAGCGTGTATAAAATTATAACTAGTTCCAACACACAAACTCATAGTCATCGTTTATTTTATTGAAATACACGCCACATTGACTCTCACTCTTGGCAGCCATTGCTTTAGAATTTTTGTAGTCAGTCAATGATTGTAGCAATTAGCCACTTGATGCACGTTGCACGTCACGCGCAGGTATGGTGAATTCTCATTCTCACGAGGACACCCACTCGAGTTGGTACTTGGAAACATACGACACATTTCCATTCACGAAGAAATGTTAGAAGTGGCTCTCAAAGCAAGAGTTCCTGTTACCTTTCTTTGTAGAAGAACGAGGGGCCCGCATGGAGTACAGTGAAAGAGAGTACTGTGTAAAGCTTGCATAATATTCTTTTACGCTTTCTTAAGTGACAGTCTTCAGAAAATATATTTCACGCCTTAAAATTTAAATCGTGAGATCCTAAAATTTCGTACGTCATCTCTGTTGTACGAGCTGAGTGCTGTACAAATGATAAGAACAATTAAATCCGCCACACGGCAGTGAAATTTCGATGTTTTTTCTATGGCTTGTAACGCCGTTTGTATTTTTAATTGGATACTAGCGTTTTCGAGGAACGTACTGCCTTCGTCTCCAGGGTTAGTAACATTGTGTCCACTTAAAGTCCCATATGAACTGAACTGGGTGAAACCCGAACATCCTGTATAGAGATCGTTGTGGCACACTAATTAGCAGTCGAGGGTTCTGATTCTGAATTTAGGCCTGGAGGCTGTTCGTCCTCTTGTTTTTCCGCAATCCATCCAGGCAAATACTGTTATAGTACCTTAAAATAGGTCACGACTGCTTCCTTCCAGTCTTCATATTTCCAATTCATCATTCACAATTTCCCTATCTTTTCACGGCAAGCCTGTGTAACGTATGCAGTTAAAGAGTGTCGTTAATAACCCAAGAATCCATCAATCGATATACAACCACTAGATTTATGGCAGGTCGAAAGATTAACTAAACCCCTGTTAGATTTCCCCAGGAGAGCGAGCCCATAGCTTTCGCATAGGATATAATTCCACGGGATGATTTATAGGACGTACCTCCACGTTGTAGCGGTCCACGGGTAGCAACCGTGACGGGGGTTGGGGAGGAGGGGCTTTGTGACCCGTGAGGCATCTAGTTCGTCCTGCAAACGAGACGAACTCGCGGGCTTACAGAAAGAGTTTAGCTGGGGGTTATGTTAGTGTTTCCTTTTAATAAACGAGATTTTACGCTTGCCTGGTCTGCATCAAGTAAACGCAAACTGAAGGAGTGAGTGAGAGACGGAATTCAGGTGCAGCAAGACAGGGATACCAACTGCTTCATGTATCACCGCGAGCTATAGAACTGGAACACTTATATGGAGGTTATATCCGTCCAAAACATTATATAACCGGGGCTACCCACATCTTGGTTTCCCAAGTGGTCCCTTCAAAACAGGTTTTCCGACTAAAATTTTATATGCAATCTCAAATCTTCCGTGCGTGATAAATGATCCTCGTATAACATGCTGCTTTATTTGTTCATCCTATTATGTGGTGACGAATACAAGTTATAAATCCCTCATTATGCAGTTGTCTGCGTTATCTCTTAACTTTATACCTCTTAGCTCAACTTTGTTCACAAACACCCTCAGTCTGTGTTCCTCCCTTATTGTGAGCGATCAAGTTTTACATCCATACGATACGAGGCGGAACTACGTGGTATTTATTTCCAAAATTACGTCTGCTCTTCATTTTTTCTGAATGCTGAATATATAAGCATTCGCTTATGTTCCCGTCACCACCATAAATCAGAAGCTGATATGTAAAATTCGATTGGAGTGGGAAATAGGAAATAATTACATTTTTTGTGAGAACCTCGTGAGAGACGTCCATTTGGAAGACCGAAAAGATGGGAGCTTAATATGAAGATGTGTTGTAAATGTGGGAGATGGATGGTAGTGTCTCAGGGTCGTGTTCAGTCGCGGACGTTTAATATTAGCGGTGTTGATCCTGTGGGCTCTGCTACCACACAGTTAGTTACATATGCTACTGGATTCTGAACTTTATTGTATTTGTTATTACGCGAATAGAAACGTTCTGAGTCGTTTTTCGATTCCGTCGCGTTGGATGCGGCACGCAGAAACTGCTGTGTCGCTTTTTTCTGCAGTTGAAGAGAATTACAGTCTCTTGAATCATAAATGGTACGGGGAGAAAGTTCGGCTGTATCCAGGCCAACAAATTTGTTCTGTTGACTGTTTGAGGTCGGATTATTGCATGATACAGCATCCGGGAGTAACAAACTGAACGAAGAATCGGGCGGAAGACGCTCTCTTCTGCACCAACAAACTGCCATGCCAACCGGCGCACAGACGCCGTACTCAGGAACTAAGTGTGCGCCTCTTTCCTTCAGAACAGAACTAGCACAACACTTTGAAAAGTGCTCCTGACTCAACGTCATTTTAACATGGTTTCTTAACACGGCATTGTCACAGGAACTCACATCAGATTTTAACATTTCAGCAAACAATTTTGTCTGTATAGGCGGTCTTGTCATCCGAGTTTAAAAATTTATAGCTAATACTCTTTCCGCTTTGAGGCTTCTTTGTAGGTGTTTCAGTGGACACGTCTTACTTTCATGTTACTTAGTTAGCCGTCTCATGATTCTGATCTTTTAGTACAGATGAATGCCATATTGAGGCTAACACAGTAGCTTTCCCTTTTATGCCTTAACAATTTATAAGAAGCAAGGTCATTAAACTGTAAGACGGACTCACCCGCGATTTGGAAAATTAACCGGAGGTCCGAGCTTTTGTCCAAATTCTGCACGCTTCACTGAATACTCACCTACCACAAATTTATTCACACATTCACAGTATTTTCTCTGCGTTTTACAACTCAAGCACGATCCACCTCCGTCATACTTACCATGTAACTAACCAAAGAAATAATCGACTAACGAACGAAGTGACTAAATCACATTGCAATCTCTTCAGATGTTAGTTGTTACTCAGCTAGTGAAGAAATTTCTATCCATTATGTAACCCGTGTTCAGAAAAGTCCGCCATATGATATTTGCTACGTGCCCCTGTCATTCAATCCGCTTTCGTAAATGAAGGTACCAAAATACCGAAACAGATTTACCGAAGAAAAATAATTTTACATAGATAAACCAATGCAAGGAACTCACTGTTTTTGTAAATGTGATTAGGCACATTAGTTGAACTTATGAAATTAAACTGTTGTCAAATGCTATTTTCATTCCTTGCAGCAGGAACAAATAACAGCATTAATATCTGGCAGAAGTTGCTGGACCAGTGATTTCCTCAGCTATACAAAATGCGCTGCGCAAACGGGATGGAAAATCTCTGTAATCTGATTTAACAGAAACTTATTCCCGTCCATAAAGAAACAAGAAATTGTATACAGGGAACGAAAACTGCACATTCTTTGTTATTAATTCAGTTTCTTCGTTATACTTTCTTGTTTATGTAGTTACGAAAATTACATAATAATTCAGAACATCTCATATGTTAAACTCTGCTATATTTATCTCCCAAGATTCTTTCTCTTTGGTTAAAAGACTTCGTATTTTTTCTGTACGTAACTTGGTTTATATGTTTTATCGTTCATGAGTAGGCTATAATCCTCTGGCTGCGTGGTCTATTTATTTGTATTGCACTTCGTACTCTTTATTTTATATCAGCATCATACTTTGTTATATTCTGGATAATGTACTACGCAAATCCCTATTCTGAAAATGTATTCGATTGGCCTTGTAATCCTGGGGTCTCGGGTTCGATTCCCGGCGATGCCCGAATTTATAACTTGTGTTGGGCAAGGCCGTGGTCTAGGCAACACGGAGTTTTCCTCCGGGGACTTCCCCGGTTTCTCCGTGGCATCCCAACAATTACTCCATTCACACACAGAAGAAGGCAATGGCAAACCACTTCTGGATCATCTGCCAAGAACGTATATGAACAGGTCCCAGTCCGAGAAAAGGATGGAAGGATCCTGTTCATATGGACCTGTCGTCAGACAGAACACTAAATAAATAAAAATCCGTAAAGGCTGGTCGAAAGTATCATTATTCAACTCCTTTTGCGCATGCGCTTGTACGTGAATTTTCTCATACTCGTATAAATTATATTAGATTTATGTTTGCTTATATTATGTTAATTGACATGCTTATATAAGGGTTCGGCGAGTTTAAGTTAAGTTATAGGAGGTTATAAAACATATGAACATAATATGAGACTTAATTTCAATATGCTCGCTTTGTACTTAATGGGTCATCGGTTCATATAATTGGACTGTATCAGGTTAATTGATGATGTACAAATTGCTTGCCAGTGGATCTACGTTATTGGGGTGTGAACTTAGAGCCGGAGTAGCATCTAAGTTGGAACATAGACACTGTTTAGTATATGTTTGCGGACTGAGCCATACTGTTTGTGTCTATTATTTATTATATCTCGCCTTGAGTTTGTCTGCTGTCTAATGAACCGAGAACTGTGTGCGTGTTGGGCTGCAGCTAGTCAAGAGGCAGTAATTTGCCCGCCAGTCAGAGAACCACAAGGATAACAGATCCTCTGTAGAGCTGACCAACATTCATGATAGGAAGGGCTTTGCAACCAAAACACTTGTACCTTGCACCTCTGTGTGCTCGCCGTTCCCCTTGTGTCTTGAACCAGTGATTCAGAAACGTACTGGCTCATTCTAAGAAAGAAGCAAAGGGAAGTTTATATCCAGACATGTACAGGATTACAGGAATACAGCTCGGATGTTTAAAAAGCTGACTCAGAAGACGTAATTTCGTATACGGAGTCATGCTGAACATTCCATATTTATCTCTCCAACTCTTCTTTAATTTCCTTCATTCCACATTTGTGGAACAGTGTGTTGTATAGAGTCTTTCTGTGGTGGACGCGTTGTCATCACATCACGCGTTGTAGTTGTCACTTGTCACACCGAGCGACCGGCAGACCCCACGTCTGTGACAGTTGCCGGCTGCGGCAGAAATCACACGGGATTTACCTTATCTCTTGATGGATCGAATCTAACTCTCCACGGGCCATTCCCGTCATGCAACTGCAGCTCGTGGACCGTAATATGCAATGACAGAGCAGCCAGAAATGTTTCAGCGGATGTAGCAAAACCAGAATAGCTGTTTGTTGATCTTGTAATACAGTGAAATGGCATGGTTGCTGTTGTGCGATGTTCATCAGCAGAAACATTTATACAGTTTTCGATATAGGAATTGCGCAATGGTTCGTCCTGATTTCTTTCGGGATCTGGAAATAAAATATTTTCTTTCGTATGTACAGAACGATTAGGCATTATTTACACAGAGCGTAAAAATTATCACATAATGGAGAGGAAGTTTCTGTCCTCCTCTTTATGTTCATAATCTCTTAAATCTTTCAATTGGTTCTGACAAAACTTCTTATGGAGGAGGATGTACACTATAGTTGTCGGGCGAATTCAATTTTGGTTCGTATCGGTCTAATATAGCCATTATTTAAAAAAAGTTTAACTCGGATATCATTTTCCTCCAAACTATCTCTTTGTAAAAATATTTGTACCTAACATGAAATAAATCTCTCGTGCATATCCACAAGATCTAACGGTTTTCATGACGCCGCGTCACTCTTTATTGTTTTGCACGTTTATTTGAAATATTCTTGACATAAGTTACATTTAACTTCAACCAGCTTGTTGGGTGGATGTGAGAAATAGAACAAACTGGATTAAGGGTTTCGACCGCGAAATGGTAATGACAATATTTAGACCTAAAAAGGAGGCTAGAAAACACTGTGTAATGAGGGGTAATGGGCGGGAAATTAAGTACGAATGGACGAGATGAGGGATATGTACGTATACTGTTTTAGTCGAAAGATCTGAAGGTAATGGACGAGTTTGGAGGCCTAGTCGGAGATACTAGGATAGTGTTAAATGAATCTTAAATTTGGTGTGGACTGGATTAATCTGGCTGAAAATAGGGGTTTAGTGGTGGGATCTTATGTACACGGTAATAAACCTTCGGTTACCGTGAAAGGTGAGGAAGCCGTGTGAAGGTGACCATTTTGTATCTGAACCGAAACAGCGGCTGCTCTGACTACTGGTTTATCGAGATTTTTGGCAGTCTCTCCTCGCAAATCTCGGATCACGGCTATTTCTTAATCCCTTCCTATCATTCTATGCTAAACAGCCTTTGGAGTTTTTACTGCGCAGCCAAATGATCTTTCTATCCATGTCAACGTTTTATACAGAGGATTAACACTGCAAAGTTACATTTCTGTTTTCTGAGTTCCCATTTAATGGTAACTGGGGGAGGAAAGTCCCTCGCACCTAGAAAATAACTTAAATGATCTATGGCACGATATGTGTCTTGCTGTTTCTTTTACATCTGCACATTTATACATTACTCTGTGACAAGGCGGTACAGTCCCGCGCGAAGAAGGACTTGCACCTTGCTTAAGATCCGGAAGCTTAGTCGCGCGGCAGAATTGATTCATTGTGTCCGTAGTGAAGAAGAAAGAGAGGTGCCTTCCCCTTTCTCATTCTGCCGTCAGTCTTTTACTTTCGAAGATTCTCTGGTTAACCCTCGTTCAAGTCCCTCTGACCTCCCCCACAACCCATCCACCCACATCAATTTCTCCCTCTGTCAGGGGTGACAAAGACAGGCGAAAAAAACCCATGTTGCTTTTTGGTTTGTTGACTGTTCTAAGCTATCCACTTATTTCGCGGTGCTCCCTTAAGAGTGGAGGCTGCACAGTAAAGCGTTTGGCGAACAAATAGGACGGCCATGAGTGGGTTTGGATGGGAACCGATAGTGGTATATCTTAAGGTAGTACAAAGACATTGTTTGGACAGACTGTGGAAAACCACGAAATACGCTCTTAATGACGCGTTTCAACTACGTAAGTAGGATGATTTTGAGTGATGACTGTATTTCTTTAAGGACACTTCGAAGCACAAAATTTGGTCATCCCTTCTCTTGACCACACGGTCTGCACATTTAAATTTCTGGTCCATTCTTGGAGATTTCACGGCATGTTAGATTCAGTGAAAGGTGTAGGAGCGCGGCCTCACGTCTCGCCGTTCTTGTAATATGGATCAGGATCTAGAAACGGCAGAGGCCCATCAGCCCAGGAACTGGAGTCAATACGTCCACCCGTTGAACTAATGCTAAAGTGGCATCGTGGTGGGAGACGACGAATAGAAGTGATGGCTTGGACTCACCGCTCTGAATTACGTTCATGTAACATTTTTAAATGTGCTGTGTGCTGCATTTTTTCAGAATCTGAAATGATTGTCTTTCGATACATTTTTTCAGCATTATTCACGAATCATTTTCTTCAAGAAATTCAGAACAATCAGTCAAACAGAGGGAAACGTCGACGCATTAAGTGCTGATAAATTTCATTGTCATGATTCGAATACCGCCCAAAACATATATTTTTTTTCCTTCATCAAATTAGGGTAAGGTTGCTCAAGTCGTACCAGTGCTTAAGTCGTACCACTTGAATTTTGAACGAACTACGACGACGACAGCACATACAACGGCAACCAAATATACATCTGAGTCAACCAAGTTGCTTTACGTATTATTGTCTGCCATAAACCAGCCTCGTTATAAATCCTGTCATCAAGTAAGTTTATTTCAATTTTCTTATAATTTTCTGCATATGTTTGGTAGTTAATCTTGCAAGTAAATGATTGATAAAATTATGTTCCTTATTAAATATAAATTCAGTAGAATTTACATAATCGTTTGGTCGAAACGAAATCTTATTAATTTTATTCAATGTTAGGTTATGTTTACTGTTAAATTTAACTTGTGCCGTGTCTTAAGTCGTACCCATATGAGATTCCTAAGTCGTACTGGTAAGAAGAGCTTTCTGCAGTGGTTACACAAGAAAGTAAAGAAATCCATGAGGAAGAAACGGACGCGCCTATAAACCAAATAAAACTGCAATTAAATATTTTAGCTCCTATTCCAATAATAAACCAAAGCAAAGAGTTCCGTGAATGCTCTACCTCGTCAGTCGAAATAACGTCAACGCAGAATAAAGAAAACATAAAAAATGCGGCAAATAAAAGAAACGCAGTAATTAATAAAAAGGAATTGGCATTAAAAATTAAAAAGAAGAAAAGCGATTGGTTTTGTTTTATTTGTGGAGAAGATCGGGAGGAAAACATGATTTAATGCTTGAAATCCAAATCATGGGTGCACGATGTATGCGCTGGAGTTGACAAAAGAACAAAAAAATTTGTATGTGATGTTTGTACTAACTGAATACCTATGTGTCATGTAAACAGATTAATAAAAAATACGTTTTAATTATTATTGTTGCTTAATTGAATTCTTAGGTACGACTTAGGCTATAGGTGGTACGACTTAGGAAACCGGTTACTTTAGTCGTACCGATGTAAGTTTTTAAAGATTTAGTTTATTTTACGTGAAAGCATATAGATTTTCTAATTTCGTTATAATAAATAACAACAATATTAACACAAGTTTTGAATAACACATTTAATTTCTATTTATTTGATAAATTCTAAGTTTTATACGGTTTTTTCCTTAAGGGGTACGACTTGAGCAACCTTACCCTACCTGTCATTAGTGTGTTATTGTGTTTATATGCATTGTATTGTATTTTAAGGCGCGAGTAGTCCCGCAAAACCCCCAGCCTAGTGGACAAAACCACGCATTTTATTTGGTATCTTCATGGCTACCGCAACTGTCTTTGGGGCTTATAAGGCCCACGCCATATTGCGCTCTCCAGGGCAATTCGTTACTTCGTGTTTTCCAGACGAGAAAGTGGCTATTACACCGACCTGAAACCACAATTTCGAGAAAAAGAGAACAAGTATCAAACACATGTCTTCTGGGTTGTAGCGCCGTGTATTCTGGTGGAAGTTTACGAATTTTATGGTGTGTCTTGAAGACTAAAAATTTTAATTTTTAGATAGAATGAGCAATGTAAATAAGAAGTAAGCTGCACGCACGGTGCCATACCGTTAAAATAATGATGTCTGGACAGCAATAAAAATTACTTTTGCGGAAACAGTGAAAACAACTAGTTAACAAAAATATTGCACGCCGTGATGATGCGGCAACTTCCCCGACATCTACGTATGGCTCATAGTCTAAACACCATCTTCAGGCGGTATCATTAACTTGTTGCGTCTTCAGTTCAGTTCAGTAATGGAAAGAGAGGCAGGACTTTTATCTTCGCCACCGCGTCCCAATCAACTCTGGGGCCCCCACAGCCTCCTTTCCAATTGGTACTAGGGTTCTTTTCTCGGAGTAAAGCGGTCGGCTCGTGAAATTAACTACTCACCTCCATCTAGAGCCGTGGTTAAGAATGTTTGAAGCTATACCTCCACTGCCCCATGGCGTGGTGCTTAGCCTATACAAGCATTAACGTTTTGCTCAAGTGCACAAAACATGGTCACAGGAGCCCGTCATAGGTTCCTCTCCTAGGCTAGATGAATCCAATTCGTACCGTCCCACACTATTTCCCTAAGATACATTTTAATATTATCCTCCCATCTACGCCTAGGTCTTCCAAGTTGTATCTTACATTTATGATTTCCAATTAACAATGTGCATGCCCTTCCATGCCCCTTACAGCCTGTCCTATAGAAAACGAAATATTTGAAAATAAAATATTATTAAACATTAATATTTAAATTTAGGCATCAAAACAAACTGTGCGTGCAGTGGAAATGTATTGAACGGCGTTAAAACCCGTGTCGGAATCCTGAAACCATACACTGGATTTAGACGGACAGATGTGAAGGGAGACGGGTGGGTAGGTAGACAGGAGCAGAGTGAGAGAGAGAAAGATAATGTACATTATCTGGAGCATTTAATTGCGTGGCTCTTCCTTCAGTGATTCTGGAGGAACAGCCCCCGGAATACAAATCCTCTACTTAATGTAAAGAGATTCTGGCTTCTTGCAGGAAATTTATAGCCAGACTTTAAAATAGTGGTCACAAATTGTGGGACACGGATATTAAATGTGACTTTCCACTTGTTTCTTACATCTTTAATGTACGCGCTAAAGTGGCTCAAGTTGATCACAGAATATCTTTATTTAAAATAATATGTTCATTTGGACGGTTCATACTTTAGTGTCCATTTCTCGTATATTATTGAAACAATCTAAGACGGTTTTTACTTCAATTTAATTCCTTTCGTCTATATTTATCTGAGAAAGTACAGAATATATTAACACAGTTCCGGTCAGAAGCAGTTATAATACAGATTAAACATATTTAAATGTAGAATGAGTGGTCCATGAATAAGCAGGAGCACTCCACGAAAATAGACATATTTTTTAACGCATTACTTGCATAGCTTCCCGGCCGTCATGACCACTTATTATTCAAAATATGATCTTGATCATACAAATATATCGTTGCAAAGCTAATCGCTGTACAGGTATTGCACTGCATAACCTTAAATTGTTTTTCTTACAGACTCATTTAGCCAAGTATTCTCCACATCAGCAAACATTTCAAATAAAATTTATGAGCTCTATGTCTTAAGATATTTGTATTTTTTGTTATCTATCAGTTTTCATGCTACAAGCCATTTGTTAAAAACTTATCAGTTTTTGAGACGTGATTATGCTAGTATTGGACCGAATAAATCGAAAATTAAATTCGCGCCGTTGATTTTGATACAGAATCTCAATGCAAAATTAAATCATAATTCATTCGACAGTTTCGGGTATGGAAACATGCGGACGGACTGAAATACGCTGCCTGTTTGCTATAAGTTTATTTTATACGTTTCGTGCAAGGGACCCATACAGAGAAATGCAGAGTGTGATGCCTGTTCAGACAGAAATGTGACCTGTCGAAATATTTTTCCACTGGCAAGATTTCAGGTTAAAGAAGGAAATCTTAAGCGAAACGTGCTTAAGCTGGAAATCGTATGAAATCAAGAATTTAACTGAAAATAGTCTCCAGGAATTGCACTCTTTCTGTGACTGAATTTTGTTCAGTGCTTCTTGGAATTTTCCTGAGAAGAAACATTCCTGTGTACAGAACACTTCAACGAACTACTAGAAGGAAAAGAAGGGTACAAACTGAAACTGTTCACTGCACGTAAGCTGAAGATTCTCTTCCATCAGAGGGACACCAGGGCCTCGGAATAGTGTATAGCTTTTATCGGGTGTACTAATCCGAGTAGAAACAGACAAGAAACAATGTTAAACGAACAGACAGAACTACTTTAGAATACTGTAGTAACAAGTTTAAGAGCCTATAATTATATTTAAGTTGTACATAGACCAGTATTTTCCTGCTTTGGAATTGCGGCTGGCAATCAGCCATGGAAACTTACATTTACTTTGGGGGGATGAAGCGAAGATAATAAGAGTGTAGAAATAGCAGAAGGGCGTAGAGAAAGGAAGATAAGAGGAACAGAGATTGAAGAATTCTGAAAGCATAACCGAAAGTTGTACAGAGGAGGAATAAAGGGCGGGAGAAGAAGGCGAACTGATGCAAATTTTGAGGTCTGGTGTGGAACGTGAAGGGTATATGCGACATAAGTCGTGAGTGAGTGCATCTGTCCTTGTACAAGAGTGCTTGAACGGCTTCGCTCTTTAAATGTACTGCAAGGTCGTCAGATGTGATTTAGTGTAGAGCTATAATGGAAGGAGGGTTATGAACTGCGAGAGGAAGTTTAACGACACATCCACGCATTTATCTGGAGGCAGTAAGGAATAATTTTTAGGCGCGTTCGAAACTGAAAATTGCAAGTTTCGCAAATTAGTTTTGCGCTGTGTGTTCATCTGTCCGCATGTAATAACGAGAGAACGGCGGGTAGGATTATCACGATATTTTATATTGGGGAGTCCGGCTAATCTATCGATACAGTCCAATTGTGGCTAAATTTTCCAATAATGGTAGACACTTTAGGAGAAGACTTACAGGTGTTTCTGCATGTGGATATAGCTAGTTGGGGAATCCGTATGTTACCCTGGTTCCCATGGTTGTCTGGGGAATCCCCAGACACCAGACAACTCTGACGTTAGTGGTGCCTTTCTCAAAGGCCACATTCTAGCAAACGTGACGGAATTGTTACGCTATGCGTACATTTCCTAACTCGTTCGTGCTTATAAAGCCAGTGTATCTATGTTTGTCCTAAAACCTTATCCACGCAAGCGCCAGAAAATCCTTGGCGTTTGTTTGTCTTCCCAGCTAAACCTCGTGTTCACGATTGTTTCGTATTTCTGGTAGGTAATTAATGAATCGTTGCATCATAAAGATCTTTAAATTTTATTCGAAACATATTTTATTATGTTGGGCGTAGTAACGAAATACAACGAAACTAATTTTTTATTTGAAATTAACAGCTTTGCAGTAAGACATCTTTAACACGTCTGCAAAGTGACGGAATGAAGTGGCGTTCACAATTTACCACTCCGACAGGTTGGTGTCCACTTGAAAGATGGTGTGACCGCTGAGGCTAGATCGTGCCGCCTTTGTGTCCTGGTGGTGAGTAATGCAAAAATCTGTACTGATTGACATAGCAGTGGTTATCCACAGCAAACTGTCCTCACCAGGTGTTTTCGGACCACCCGCTGACAGAGGTAGCTACATGTAGTGACAGGAAGATCTTATGTCCTTGTGGGGTTTAACAACCTTAATCCGATTTATATATAGAGGAATATTTGAGGGTACTGGATTAGTTCACAGACCGAATTGTATCCAAACGACCGGACCTTACAGTGGCTGACTGGTCTTATAATAAAGCAGTTTCTCACATTAAGGGAAGACTGTGGAGTGGGGGTGTTTGAGAACAGGATGCTGAGAAGAATGTTTGGATCTATGAGAGAGGAGTGACAGGAAGCTGGAGGAAATTGCAGAGTGGGGAGCTCCATAATTTGTATTCCTCACCAAATATTAGTATGGCGATTAAATCAAGGATAATTACACAGGCGGGGAATTTATCCCACATGAGAAAAATTAGAATTACATAATTTTGGTTGGAACACCTGGCGGAAAGAAACCACTTGAAAAATCTGGGCGTAGATAGAATGGTAATATTGAATTGATTTTTAAGAAGGGAGGATGTGGACTATATTCATCTGGCTCAGGACAGCGACCAGTTGTGGATTCTTGTGAATACATTATGAATCCTCGGGTTATATAAAAAGCAGTGAATCTACAGACTAGCTGTGTGACTGTTAGCTTCCCAATAACCGATATGTTTTATTGAGATTCCTGAATATAAAATGTCGACAGAATACGTTCTTCCAGGGAGAGGTTATTTATTATTATACGTAAGCGTGCGTGCTTGTTTGTTTGTATGTATGTATATATATATATATATATATATATATATATATATATATAGACTGAGAGGCAAAGTCAGTAGACGTCGATTTTGGTCTTCTGGGTTGTAATGACAAGTGGACTTTTCCGTAGATACCAGTGTTTCGGAAGAACTTACTGCCTTCATCTTCAAGGCTGTTATCTGCCTACAAGTTCACACGACGCACGAACTAGATTATCAACATTGATATCTTCTACGACGTGAAAAATCTTAAATCTTAAAACCAATATATATGTGTGTACATTGTTACGAAATGCACCTAAGTGTGGTAAACAATTTTAGAGTGTCTTGTGGCTGGCCGGAGCAGATGTTGACAACTTCTGCAACACGCAGAAGATTAGGACCCCAGTAGGTCTCAAAACATGACATCGTAATGCTCACATAACCAACAGGAAGTTACGATGTGTGCACATTCCACACAACTATTGACAGAGGAGAGTCAACTTGCTCAATGGGGCGTGACACATTCCTCCATCTATTGGACACTAAGCAAACAAGCAGTCTGGCTTATTCTATGCCACTGGATCCGTTCACAATCGCTTCATAGTTGTTATTTTAACGAGGGTCATGGGATTGGTTGGCTGCTCTCCGTCTAATCTCATAATTCCACAAAAGAAGAAATTTCCTACTTTTAGAGAATTCGAAAATTGATCACGGTGCACGCAAAATTCATTTTACCATTTCTTGAGCCAGTCCGCTCACAACTTCACACCATTTGTCTAAGATCCGTTTTAATAATATTTTTCAATTACTCCTGCGTATTTCAAAATTATTCTTCTCCGTTTGTTTTCATCCAAAGTACCTCGCAAATTTCTCATTTTCCCAAACGCCCTGTATATCCCACCTATATCGTCCACTCTGATTTAATCAGGAGGTAAGTATGTAGACGTTGACCTTCATATTCAATAATTAAATTGAATTCCATCTACACAACTTTTATTATTATGTAAATGGAAACTGAAATTAATTATTGGACATATAATGACACTTTTCATTAATTAATTATCTCCAGTCTTCTCTCACTTCATCTTACCTAAATTCAAACATGTTTTCCAGTACTTAGTTGTCTTCCCTTACAGCGTGAGACCAAACTTCGTCCCCGTTTGTGCTCACCGCGATTACATTTCACTTGTGTGTGATATCATTCAGTCTCCGATTGTTGTCTGATATAAATAACTTGGGTACTTGGTCGTGTCCAGTGTCCAGTGGCAAGTACGCCCAAGTAAAGGGTGGAGCTAACTAGATCATCCGCTCGCTTGCTGGTGGGTAATTTCGCGCAGACCCAAGGTGTGGGGTGTGTGTACGGCGCCACATGGCGCGTGTGATGCGTCTTGACAAGCCTTGTTACCGGCTCCTTATTGGGCGGCAACCCGCAGAGCCGCGCTAGTAATCCTCGCCTTTCACCTCCACTTCGTCACTTTACGCAGCGAGCTTGAAACTGGAGGGTTGAGGGGTTGTGGGTTGGTGTCTGCACCCCCTCCTCAAATTGGAGCACAGGAAGGCAAGGGATGATAACTAACTCACACACTTCCTTATTTATAAACTCTGTGGTGGCTGTTTTGTAGGAAATATGACCGAGACTTGCAAGGAGTTTCACGAAACAACATTTCGTCGAGCCTTTAAGTAATCTGGTAATTTCTTTCAAAGTGAAGCCAACGTTATCAGGAAAATGTTTGCGCGGAACAATGATGCAGCCAGTAAGCCATTTAGTATGTGCGTCACAGGGTTCTTGGTGCCTCTCTCAGTTAACCTAGTAAACTTGTTGCCAGGATAGTAACGCCCCAAGACTCTTACATGGGCTGAGCAGTTAGCTTGGATGGGGAAACAAGGAATCCGTACAGAATTTTGGTGAGTAAACTTCTTGGGAAGCGTCCATTTGGAAAATCACGGAGAAAGGAGAATTAAATGTATATTGATCTTTGGGACACAGGTTTTAGGGATCGGAAAGGATGGAACTGGCTCAGGAACGTGTGCAGTGGCGGGCTTTGGTAACAGTGGTGTTGAACTTAACATTTGGTTATCAAAGTGTTAGTTTTTATTTCTGTACGCTTGTGTTTCGATGTTTTATTACTTATCATAACATATTATTAGAGTGAATAATTTAAGGAGGCTGGGATGGGTTGGATATGTAGTACACATGTGAGATAGGAGAAATGAATACATTTTAGTCGGATAACCTGAGGGCAAAGATACCACTTTGCAGACACAGGTGTACGTGGTGGGGCAAAGATTAAATTAATCTTTAAGAAATTGTGTGTGACGATGTGGATTGGATTAAACCAGCTCAGCAAAGATGACAGTGGCACATTTTATGAACACGAAAATGAACGTTTAACATCAATACTAGTGAGTTTTGCAAGATTGGAAACAAACGTAGATGTGCTGGAGTAGCCTGTAACTCTCTGTTCTTGTTTTGTGTAATGTACCCTATATGCATTGAAGACTGCCAGCAGAACGTTCTGTGCCATAGATACACGTACAGCCCACAGTCTCTGTATCGTCACATCATTAGCGATTACCTGCACGTTTTGATGTAATTTCCGTTGGTTCGAGCTTTCTCCGTGCTCTAGGATTACGCAATCTTCTTCCAAGTTTCTGGTTTTGTCTTCCACTCCAAAAGTTTTGGTGTTGGCAAAACACGGGGATTTTATACCTAATCTGAAGTGAAACACTTCTTGCCAGATGACATGGGCCTTCTTCTAGTTCATAGAAATTACGCCTTGCATAATCATCTGGTACTAGTCGAAAAGACCCTTCGAAATTCTTTTATCTGTTCGTGTCGTCACCCCTTATTCCCTTTCATAAATTCCTTTTACGCGTTCTGTCTCCTTTAGAAGTAGGCTGATTCTAAAACTTGACCAATAGTTACAGCACTTGTAAAATACAGGTTTCTGTCATCTAGCGTCATTACTGAAAATATGGTCGGCCATACTTGAACCGCACGCATAGTCAACCATAAACACATATCCTATTATATATATTTTATTTCAGAAAACCGAGAGTAAAGAACATTCTCAAAGCAGAAGAACCTCCGAAATGCTGATAACCACCTGCCGGTCAGCACGATGTCATAGCCAACAAGGCCACAGTATTGTTTAACCACCGTGAATTTTCGAATTCTTGTGTTTCTTAATTATTCAGCTGGTATATATTAAGCTAATTGCTTGGTTAGTGATAATATTTTGTTTGTCTTTCATTTTAGTTATTTGTTTTTCAGCTATTTAATCTGAAAGGAAGAGACCACTCGGCGTAGATGGGAGGATACTATTAAAATGGTTCTTAAGGAACTCGGATTTGGGGGTGTCGGTTGGACTCATCAGGTTCAGGATAGAAACCGGTGGCGGGCTCTTGTGAACACGGTAACAAAGCTTCGAGTTTCATAAAATGCAGGGAATTTCTTGGCTAGATGAGCATACTGTGCGCTTCTCGATAAGTTCTTTGCTGCTTAGTTAGTTTATCAGCTAGTTAGTTGATTTGTGAGTTAATTATCTTCGATTCCACTGCACGGAAGTTTTAAAACAAATTAACATAAAACATAAGCATGTTTAATTCTGCGCTACTTCACTTACGGATTCTATGTGGTAAATTTCCGTACATTTCTCCACTTTAATTACTCCGCTTTCTCGTCTTCTTCATATTTTCTTTTCTTCCCCTAACCCCATCGCAATTCCTTAGTCTACATCATTCCACATTTCACGTTCTCCACCCCTCTTAATTATTATATTCTCTTCGTCGTCTTGAATTCTTAGTTCCATAGTCTTTGACCAAGTTTCTTAATTAAACAAGAAGTAAAACTCTGACACCATGGCTTGTCTTGGAGGTCGTGTTAATTACAGCATCACACCCGAATATGAACCTGTCTCTCTCACGGCCGGTACTACGAATAAGGGTTGAAACTTTCGGATCCAGTATCAAAATTCATGTCTGTCTCCCGTCTGCAAAGGGCGGGTAACTTTCCCCTCTTACGTCTCGGATTTTGTAATGAGACCTGATTCCATTTTCCATCCCTGCTCACTATTTAATTTATTACTCTCCCTTATATTAAATACTTTATTCAACTGTCCCGACTGACAGATTTGGGACAAATTTATACACAGTCTGGTCCCCAAAACACGTACTTTGTGGTGTGGAGGGCCGCAGGAACTTTCCAGGACGTGTGTAGCAAGTAGTACAATATTGTTATTACTTTCGGTTTGTTCTAATATTTGGAAGACAAAGGGAAAAGCGAAAACTTACCGCACTACTCAGGTCTTGTCTTCCTGGCCTCCAAGTTAATTTTCTGTTCTATTTCTCTCCAATTCCTTGGTCATCAATCACCATTAAGAAACTCTAGGGTGAGAATGGAAGTCTAGACAGCTGCACACTGACAAATCAGGTGTTAAATACGGTTTGTAATTGATTACCTACACGACTATAGATATACTGTATTTTAACCTCCCCCCACTACCCTCCGTTTCAATTGTATTTCTGTTGAAACAGAGGGAAAGAAAGTTAGATTCGCATTGTTTTATGGATGAATCCGAAGTGTGATAAACTTAATGTTCTGTGAATAGGCTATTATTACCAAACTTGATAGAATATTTTATCCTTTTAAGTTCTTGAATGAGAAGTAGAATATTTAGTCAATGTTGGATGAAGTAACTCGGAAAATATAAAATAATTACACTAAGAACGAAACGAAGAAAATTAAATAAAGAAGAATTTTTTTATTTCTTTTTGTGGGTTTGGTGTTATGGTACGAGATTATACTGAGGTAGGTATCTGCCTCGGATAGTAAAAACAAGAATATCGGTCACTTGGATTATAGAGAAGGATACGGGGATAATACTAAAATGGATCTTAATGACACAAGTTCTGAGAATTTGGTTTGGATTGAACTGTCTTAGGACAGAATCCTAAAACGAACATTGATACCAGACACAATAGGATACGCGTGAAGAAGTAGGCAAGTTGTTAAAGAGAATAGTCAGTCAGGACTTTTTATTCTCAGTCGGAATTAGAATCGAGTAACTCCCTAATGCCTGTCATACACGTTACTGCTCTGCCAAAGGTACAGAGCGTGAATGCGAGTGATTCCATTGTTTTGTAGATGCAATTTAAGCATCGTTATTTCTGTCACTGCCAGAAGTGCATGCCAAATAGCTAATAACGCTTTTATTAGCTACATTTATAAGCTATATCCTGAACAGAGGCCAAAAAATTTATATCAGTTTTCCGCTTGGTATGGACGGTATCTGTATAAACTACGCGTTGAAACCCGAAACCAAACGTAATGTTTCAATTTATGTCACCCGGGCGGTAGGATCAAGCGAAAATCATGTCGCAATATTTTGCTGCGTTATCATCTCATTGTTGCTGTGCTAATGTGTCAGATTCGGTCGAGGAAATGGGACAGAAATGAGTTATAATATGATTATTTACTGTGTGGCCGGGTTTGTGGTGGTAGAACTGCGAAGAGAAAGAATTATGAGGCCATCTAGCGCGGCGCAGCGGGGTTAAAAATGTGCCAACTACTCGGTTCACATTTAAATTTGACAAAGGTTTTAATATTATCGTTTAACAATTATCCGTGTCTGATGAGAAGCAGGGGTGTACAAAATATTTTACCTTCGTCAGCAGTTGAAAAAGAGTAATGTAGAATCAGAAATCGAACGTTGCGCTGCAGTGCGTAACAACTGCACTTCGCATCGCGCAACTGTCGACAGGTTCTGCTTTTGTTTACTCCTTTCAAGCAAATGTTGAGAGAGTACCAGACACATTAATACATTTTCCTGTCATCATCATCGCCATTTTTCTGTAACTGACGTACAACACCACGAGGAACAGTCCTTCTTGAGAAGCTTACAGTGGCTGAGCTGGTCAAGAAGTTACTTGTGAATCTGAATTTGAATCCAGTCCACATCCTATCTCCCTGCTTTTAAGACCTATTTCAATATCGTCCTCAAATCTAAGTCTGTTTATCCTAAGTGGTCTCTACGCTTCAGTTATTGCATGCATTTCTCATCTTCCCGTGCATGCTAAATACCCCGCCCATCACTTGCATCGATTGCCCTCCGTGCTTCTTTGCCTCTCTTTCTCACTTTTTCTTGGGGCAAGGTATTCTCTTCAGAATCCTGTCCTGTTCTCAAAGACCCCGTGTTATATATCTAGTTGTCGTCTTGTTTGATTGGTTCTTGGTTTATTTGGCGAAGTTTTTCAACTATTTTGCTTCTACATCTTCAGTTCTTATAATTATTTGTAAATTATAAATTGAGAAGCACGCGGAAAGAAGCGGTCGTAGCCTATCTTAAATTACTATCCCAGGCGAAACCTAAGCCGGAAGGAGGAGTGTCAACCACTGAAGCACAACTTCCTGAGCATGTAGGCCTTCAGTAGGATATCACGTGGAGCCGGTCTGAACTGCAATGTCCATGATATAGTGTGTTTCCAGCTTGGTGAAGCCAGCACCATCAGCAGCAGTTTGTTAGAATAATAACAGTGAACATGCACACTCAGCCACTCTCTGATTCCGTAAATCATGTCGCCATCATCATCACCACCACCGCTCAACCGTGCGAAAGTCCGGGCTAGAACGACCTAAATCCGTTCCACCCTTCAGCGCTCTTCTGACAATGCGTCTTATGTGTTTTTCGCACAAAGTTTAGCAGCTGATCGTATCTAGAGAGGCCGTGTCTGTCCGTCCATACATCTCATATCCAAAATCGGATTCTATACGGTGAATATTAGGCTGTGTACTAAAACTCGTGTGATTTTAATTTTGGCTCATATTGTTCCAGTATAATCCCTTTCTATTATATTTACATCCCGATTATCTGAGCGAGTTGGGAATTATAACGAGCTTTCGGGTAGCTACAGAAACGTCCGATCAAAAAAGAAAAATTAACCTTGGCATAAGGCTTTGACTAAGGTGGGCACTTTTAGTTATGTTGGACCTGAAATAAATCTTATGTTCTGTAATTGTAATATATTTTGGAAGGATTTATTTTATCACAATACTAATCCTGAATTGCTCTTAAAACGCACTAATGGCATGTATCGTATTTACAGATTATATGGGGCGCCTCCAATTATAAGTTAAATCTGACAGGAATGTTAAGACGTCTGTTCTTAGTCACGCATCACTTGACATCGCATCTTCCAAATATGTTACTGTACTGTAAATGATTGAAAGTTTAATTTATGCGCTGAATTAATTATTTATCAGATTATGTTCCCAGAGGAAAATGATCAAATATAAATGGGAATTAATGAAATACAGCGAGACGACTCGTACTAAAATCCCGACAACGCCAAGTTCATTCACAGTACTCGCATAATCTGAAAGCATACTTTTGTGCCAATAAATAATCTTTTTAGTAAAGATGCTAGTAACCAATCTTTATAATGACCTTCATTCATAATTACAAACATAAATGCATAATTAAAGAAATAAACAATGTAAGCATGATGAAATTCACATTACGCTGGCTCTAAGGCTGGTCTGCTTATAATGGTCCTCTACTCAAAAAAAATGTGAGAATCCCTGCTATATGACACTCTGAAATTTGAAATCCAAATTTTTTTATTATACTGTTCAACAGTTTTTCCACACACGCATTAAAATACAATGTACGAGAATTTCATTAAATGCAACCAAATCAGTTATTTATTCTGATACAGTACGCAGTCATAAAGACAAAATACTGAACCTTACAGAAATTTATATTGCAATGTTACAAAATAACATTTTAAACAAAATAAAAAATGGCATTCTTGCAATAGTAGTACTCTGTGCGCGCGCGCATTCACTTGAAAGCAGACGCGTTATTCGTCGTGAATGTTGAAGAGTTTTGCTACTTCATTCAAGTCACTATATTTCTTCTCTTCTTTCAATATCTGAAATAAACGAAAATATGTATTAATATTCGACCATACTGTGACCCTTCCTTTGTTTTAAAACTGACATAAGTCAAAATTCATCACTCACCTGTCTAGCCACTGACATACGATTGAATAAGTTCCACATGACAATTCCTACAATGATGTCATCACGCAGATAGAAGATGACCCCCTTGCCGTAATTGTTACCATGTTTCGGAAGTTCTAGAACGCCTGAAGCTGGAGATTCTGGCTGCGGTTCCTGCGAGCATTAAAAAAATTAATGACGTGCCCAACTAAAAATTGTGCACCAATTTGCTTCTACATTAATATTTCTGGAAGCCGAGGCAATTTCTGAAACACTTTCAAAACTGCTTAATTATTTTCATTCTGGAACATGAATGATTACTAACGTTTCCGTCAGTGGTGCAATGGCAGAAACATACAAACAGCACGACAATATATTAGCATCAAATGACACGGCAAAGATTGCTTGGAGAGACGGAGAAAAATCACAAACTTAGGATAGATGGTAGTCCAGCCAAAATTCAGAACAGTTTACAGCAGTAGTGCCAGACCAACCTGCCGAGTAGTATAACTTCATCATTAAAATGTTTGTATGTCATAACTCCGAGACACTATTCCTCCTCATTTTTCTCTTGCCAAAATGTAAACATCAGCAAATAGCAGATCACAAACTGACATCCCAAACAAAGCTCTTCTGCTTCAATTTATCTATATACGGTCTTCCAGATTACCGCTATGAGTACACATGTTAACAAATTATCAAATACTTACTGCCTCTGTCTTTGCTTCGTTACTCTCATCTGTGACAGTTTTAGGTACATCACTGTCCGTACCCTTGGCAAACACCCCGACGGTAGACAGTGCAGAATCAACAATACCGATGGCTTCATAACCAACATCAGGACTCAGATCTGACCAGAACATTGATTGATGCAAATATGGTTTTCCTGTACAAAATTACAACTCCAATTATTGTCATCAACAACACTTCAAAATGCGACATCCATCTTCGGGTATCTTCAAGACACCGAAGTGTCTTAAGAAGTATCAAATTCTATGAGAATAAATAATAAGAGATAAAGGGTGTATGTTCAAAGCGTACTACTATGGCTTCTTTTCTCAAGAAACTGGGAGCATATGCACAAAAGAAGTAGCATGTCCAAATAAAACATTGGGATACTGGTAGGGCCTCCCTAGCCAGATTGGTTGAGGGGAGAGGTCAGACTAAGACAGGTACCCTGGTCCTCCAGGTTGGGGGTTGGTCACAAGGCTAACAACCTTGCACCGTAAAAAGGAAGATGTTTTGAAACCTTGATCAAAGCCTCGGACAGACGGACCTAACAGAGGACCGAATGGAAGAGGAGAATTGAGGAGGCCATGGACCGAATACGGACCAAAGAGCCATAAAAGAAGAATAAGTCTTCTCAATAACAGACATCTGAAATCAGCTTGCTTTAGTATAATTCACACACATTTTATCTAAAGTGGAAAAAGTATTTTGTCACTTTTACATAAACTAGCTCCATGGAACAAAGTCCTTGAGAATCTGAGTCACTCAGCTACCCAAGAAATTCCCTACTTTCTATGTCAATGATTTTTATCATGATCCTAACAAATCCAGTCCACACAGTGCCACCCTATCTTACAGATCCATTTTAGTGTTATCCTATATTCTATGCCAAACAGCCTCTTCCCTTAAGATTTCCAAACAACATTTTTATGCATTTTTCATTTCTCCTATATGTGCCACATTCTCACCTAGCGCATCCTCCTTGATCTGATCATCCTAACGCTTTGCAGTTAAATACGTTCTAATGTCATGTATAAGTTACCTGCTCCAGTCATATTTTCTCCTGCAAGACGACCAGAAACCACAGCATGGTCATGATGTTCGACTCGACGACGCCCAAGTTTCACATCATAGAAGCATGTACAGTCCCCTGCCTTGAATTTAGAGAATATCATCAATCAAAGCATACAATAATAAAAGATTTACTTTGCCAAACGTATTCAAAACAGAAACGTTTACACACAATTCTGCCAGTTAGAAGGAGAAAGGATCCAAATATTTCCATCCCCTTTATTTTGTATGGAATAGTTGTAAAATGTAACATATAATTATACAAGGTATTTGCAAACACTGATCTCTTAATGAGATATATGAGCCTAATTGGCTTCTTTGCCTGAGACACTAGCTTTGTTATGAATTATGTATTTATTATGGTACATCATGACTCAGTGGTTGAGGTACACTGACCTATTTTGTGAGATGATATACTTAGGAAACATAAGTTATACATACAGCGATTTAAAACAAACTGGCCGAGAACAGTTCACTCAAATCAATGGCTCACCATTACTGTAGTAAGTTCCTCAGGAGGAATCAATAAATACGACACTAGCACTGCGTAACAGGGTCTAAAGTGAGGATAACAGAGCTTAGTGTGTCTACTCCACATCTAGAAATTATTCAATTCTGAGATCAGTTATCAAAATTCAGTGCTACTAGGTGCTGCATGAAACATTCAGTTCAATTATTTGTCAGACCTTGCAGAACACTGTTCACTTACGCTCCAAATATCAGTTCGAGCCATTAGTTCTGCATTGACCAGGAAACCACCATGCTCCTCATCCAGTTCCAAATCTGATGATCTAGCCAGGTCTGTGTTAGGATAGGCCCCAACTGCCACAATTACATGATCAGCCTTAATCTAAAATTGTAAAAAGTAAACAAAACGTTATTGTACTTATTTTTTAAACTTACACTCTCATACAAATTCATGGGACTTGAAAATAAGGTTGCCTGCTCATAATTTGATATTCAGAATTGGCAAACAAATTAATTTTTGTAATTTCTATTATCATATATTATTTAGATTTTCCTTTTACACTGACATTCATATGTTGGCAATACCTTTCCAGTTACTTTCTCCTGAATAAAATTTTAGTTTGGCTAGTAAGGAACCATCATTTTTAAAATTCCATGAAAACATATCATCAATATAGATCATGCACATACACCTTAAACGGTGGTCAATTAAAAATGAACCAAAATTACCTTGCTTCCATTATTAAGTGAGAGGACCAGTTGATCCTTTATGTTTTTAACATCCTCAACTTCAGCATTTGTTATAACATTTACACCTTCTTCTTTCAACTTGTTAGCAGTCCACAAACTCAAATATTCAGGCAACACTTTACCCATGTTACCTGATTCTGGGAATATCTGGTGTACTGTAAGACCAGTCTTATAAACTGAAAATTTATAAACATTCTATGTGACTAGGCTTAAAAAAACACACACAAAAACACCAAAAATAAAGCACATTACTTATAAAAGTTTAATAGTAGTCATAACAACCAATTCATTGCAAGTTAGTACTAGACTTGACTTCTTTAAAAGCTACAAATGAAACATGCACCAGTATTTACTCACATTGCCGTGCTATCGAGCAAGCTAATTCACTACCAAGAAATCCACCACCAATAACTGCAACTGATTTAGATCCACTTTCAATTACATCTTCTAATTCTTCAAAATCAAAAATTCCTCTGAACAATGTAACTTTTTCCTTAACGTCCTGTGATGAATCTTCAAATAATGGCAGGTTCAGAGCAGTTGAACCTGAAATAGACATATTTCAAAATGAAGCTGTCTACCGACAGAGGTACTGCCCTTAAATTTCAGTTATGGCAGTCTATGCTAATACTGTTAGATGGCATAAGCTTGTTCTGTGTTGTAAGATTTGAGGTTTTCACAGCGGTGAGTATGAAGATTTCTGTCTTCTGGGTTGCTGCGCTTTGTAGTCTGGTCAATGTTTACCAACGTTTCAGACGGCGGAGGAAGTATGACCTCTGAAACATCAACCAGACTACACAGCGCAACAACCCAGAAGACAAAAATCTTCTTGTTCTGTGTTGTAGTAACTTCTTAGACTAAAGGATATTTGCTCTTTATAGAGAAAGGCTAGCTCTGATTTTACAACCAACAACTAGCAACAGAAAGTATAAAACATGTTGAAGTAGTAAGAACTAGGACAAATCTCATTTCAAGATAAACGAAAATAAACAGGCACACTTGCCACTACAGTTTCCAAAATGACCAAAATGTACTGCATGTAAATACAATATTAGTTTAATTTTATATTGTGAGGGCACTGACAGAATCAGCTAAAATATATGCACCAAACACTGTACATTTTACCTGTTGCAATAAGGCACTTCTTATAACTGATCTCATAGCCATCCTCCAGTATAGCTTTCCTTTCAAGTGCGTTAAGCTTTTTAACAGTCCACCCACGAGCAATTGCTACTCCACCGTTCGGGCGAGTTGCCAATTCCGTACAGTCAACATAGAAATCTTCAGGCTCATAAAATAAACTGTAAAGTCAAACACATCAGTAAATATTTTTGCAACATGTATTAACAGAGTGCAACTCAAACATTCTTTGTCTTTGGTGTATTTAATATAGGTATATTATGATAAGGATTTGTTGGCCTCCTACGCAGCCCCCAGGATGAATAACAATTCCTTACTTGCCATCTGTAATGGCTTATTCAATATATTCACATCTGGAGGCCTTCTCCTCCATCTGCAATCTATAAATGTGCCATGCCACTGTGACAAGGAACACACTTAACATGGTTTCTTTTTCTGTAAGGAATCTTTCAATTTTCAGTGTAGTTTTCAAATATTCATAGTCTGCTACAAACCACAAAAAAAAATCCAAGATATCTTACAGATTTCTTACAATATAAAATGAGAACCATACTCTCATCCAGCCAAATTGATATTTCCTATCTGCATATGCCATTCTATGACCCAATTAATCTAGTTGTTGAATAGTGTATGATGAATAAAATAACTGTTCTGCATTAAAATATTAAAGCCAGTTTCAGTATCTGTTTTTTAGACACAGGTTAATGAATGTGTGGACTTGTCAATGAAGATTGTTTATGCCTACAACAATACATTTTGTTAACTTTTAAATACAGTGAAAACTCCATTTAATATTCCTAGATTTAATGTTTCCTTCATGTAAGGTCCAATTTTAATTATTCCAAGTCAACACTCCCAATTAAATTTCCTCCCTTTAAGTTTGCTTCAGTTTAGTGTTAAAATCTGTCATCCCTTCTGCTCATAAAAACCTCAGATCAGAATTTCGTTCAATATGAAAATGGACAGTTTCTGGCAACCAACCAGATCATCCATACTTAAGGCTCTTTGCCACTTCACTGGTCTGCAAAACTTGTCCATATGCAATTAATGAATTATTTTTATACCTCCTTTCTGATCCATTCCATTGTTTAAACCGCAGTTTCTTAGTAGCTTCAACACCATCATTGAACCACATCTCTTTAGAAAGTGGAGGCCTCATGTATGGATAATAACCTTCATTATCAATAACAAGCACCTGGAACAAAAAATAATGTAAATCATATATAACTCTTCTCCGTGTTAATTTCAATCCGTACTTTAATTTAAATTCAAATTAAAACTGAAATCATATTTAACTCAATTAGAGTACAGAACATTCATATATAACAATGAGAATTCAGGAAATATGTATAAAGCTGCACAGAAGTATTGGATAACTGGTTGACATGGAGACCATAACTGACAATTGTAAAATATATATTCTGAGACACATAAACAAACCACCTACCTTTGCTGTTGGATCAGCAGTTTTGATGGCCCGAAAAGCAGCAAAAGAAGCAGTGCCACCTCCAATTAATAAATATGGAACAGTATTTGGAATGTCCTTTGATTCTGCTGGGAATTTGATTATCTTTCTAGGTTTCTCTGTAAAGAAAATATCACAAGTAAATAAATTTATCAGAATGCAAACAATAAGAAATCAGAAATGAAAAACACATTTTCAAAAGTCAATTTGATCCAATCCAGTATTGTGAGACACTATGGATTTGAGTCAGTTACTTCCTCAGCACAATCACAAAATTGGTCTAGCGATTGATAAACACAAATATATATACCAACAAATTTGTCAGTCTGTATGGAGTCTGGGATGAACAAAGCAGACCCAAAACAGTTTTCCTTGTAGATTTTCTATTTCCATCACTTTTACATTACTTAATTATTTATATATATATACATACTGCAATTTTCTGTCGACACTTACTTGACTTTGGAACATTCTTCCCCCCAAACTTAACTCGTTTTCCTTCTGCATCTTCTTTTGTAAATACTGTGAAATATGCCTAGAACAAAATATTCACACTTAGAACACTTCATGTACCTGTGTAAGGTTAGAATTTATAAAAATCATGCATACAGGCAGATTAAAAACTTACAGCAAAGGCACTAGCTAGAAGAAGAAGCCCTCCAATAAGTTGCCTACCATACTTTTTCTGCTTTCCACTTGTGTCACCAGGGCTGTCTTGTTGGATGACATTTTTCATCTTATGGGGCTTGCTACTTTCTTGCTCTGATGGAATTAATTTGCTCACAGGTGGCTGGCCAACTGGACTCTGAGATTTGTATTCTGCAGCTGGCTTAATATCAGCCTTCTGTGGTGTGATGGGCATTACTGGCTTACATTCTTTCTCTGATGGTTCTTTTGGAGGGCCAGTGACCTTGCTCTGAGTACATTCTCTTTGTGTTTGTTTAGAAGTATCAGTGTCTTTGCATTTTACATGTTCTTCCATTGCCTTTGTTGTTTCAGGTGACTTGCATGATCCACCTTTTGCTCCTTTCGAATTAGTAGTATAAGTGCGTATATTAAGATATGGTCGAACTATTTTCATTGTCCCATCTTTCCCATCATCTGTTCCACTATCATACAATCGAATGAAATACTGAGGCTGAGCTACAAAACAATGACAAACTAATATAACACATTACAGTACAAGACAGAACAAATAATTTCATAAGTATTCAGCCAAATCTGATGTGAGAAACTGATAAAATCCCAATTCTCTGTTTACTTATCCTTAAGGGGATTAGTCAGTATTGCAGCTGAGACATTCTAGTTTTAGTGCTACAACATAATTACATACAGTATTCAATGTCAAACAATTATCAGTCACAGTTCACAGCTTTTCTTCAGTAGTATAAATCAAACTGACATTAAATATTTTTACAATAAGTTTTTGGCTTCTGATCTGAGAAAACCATGTCCATAAAAGATATAATGCTATGAATTGTGAATTTCTCAGCCACTGACCTAAGCACAAGTTTTTTAAACCATATAAAATGCATATTTAAATATTTTTCATGCAAGAACGTGGATGGCTGCCTTCTGGGTTGCAGTGCTGTGTAGCCTGATATTAGTTTACCAACGTTTTAGAGGTCTTTGCTGCTTCCATTATCAAGGTGATGAGTAAGATGTGCCTGAGGAATTGGTTTGAGAAAAAGACATAACCTTGACCAGACCAGTGGGGAATAAGGTGAGGATCAAGTGAGGGCAAGGAAGCCAATAGGAGAGAGCGGCATGACACAGCTTGACCAGGAGGGGAAAGGACATACACAAGAGTGAGAGGATGTAACCAAACATAAGGAAGTGTGAGTGGATGGATAGACAGGGATAAGGAAAGGAAATATGCAAGGGAGAAAATGGACTAAACATGAGTTTGGAGAGGAAACAAGAAACTGGCTGGGACTGCATTAATGTCCTGAAAAGGACAATGTGCTGCCCTAGTGGCCAGGTCATAACAGGCACCTTTGTATTAGATGCTTCCTATATCCTTCATCTTTTGAGAGAGTAGATGAGGGGCTTCCTTGACCAGCACAGGTGAAGGCCAACCTCCTTGTTCATGTTGTTCGGGTGTTGCTCAATCTCAGTGGCTTCCCTGATAATGTTTTATGTATCTAGGCTTGGTGGAGAGGATGGTGATGTCCTGAAGTTGAATGCTCAGGTTGGCCCAGTGGATCTGTGTGGATGCTGCAGACAGAAGTGGCACTGGTGCTCCTCGACCAGGTCTCCATGGAACAGCCGATCTGACCAATGTAGACTTGATTCCACTTGCAGGGCACATTGTACACCCCAGGAATCATGAGTCCCAGATTGGCCTTCACATGCTGAAGGAAACTGGGGATCTTCTTTGCGGGGGGGGGGGGGGGGGGGGGTCCAACAGACTTGATGTTATGCCTGAAGAGCAGCCTGCTGATGCAGTTGAAAGTTGTGCTCATGTAGAGAAGGCTACCAAGGCATGTTTATCTGGGGGCAATGCAACTATTGCCAGTGGGCTGAGAGTCCATCAGGTCTGTGGATTAATATAGTAATTATGTCTGAAAGTGACACACTCCCCTATCCTGTATACTTCCTTGCCCTTGCTCGATCCCCACTTATTCCCCATTGGTCCAGACAATGTTCTGCCTTGACCGAATGGTTTCTATACCTCAAACCAATCCCTCGCACGCGGCTTTCTTACCACTCTGATAATACAGATAGCAAGGACCTCTGAAACGTTGGTGAACTTTTCCAAACTACACGGCGCTGAAAATCAGAAGACACCCTTCCTCGTACTCACCACCGTGAGAACTTCAAACCCTACTGTGTATTAAATGTTTTGATCCCTGCGTGGTAAACACCTTTCCGATAAGTAGTGTGGTCATTATTCGGAATATGGAGGTCATGTTTATGACTTGTATTATTATATGTATACATACTGTACTACAACACTTAGGTTATGTTTCATTACAGATTGCGTGTTACCAAATATATTATAACTTCCCCATAAAAGCAAATGCTACAGTCGTTCCAAAAATTTTACCTCGAAGATTAGGTCGCAGAAAAACACCAGAATACTGAAAATATTCTAATATCTCTGTACAGAACTTCCCGCTTCTTAACATTTTCTGTACCGTTTTAAGCGAAATATGGCGAATGTCTCAGAGTAATAAAATTCAAATCCCAATTGAGATGCTTCCGGGGAAATTTGGAACAGTGGGAAATGGGTTTGTTACTCTGCATGTCCACAGAAACCCAATATCTGGAGTCACAACGTTGTGTGATCTCTGTGCAGCACTGTATAGTTACCATGGGGTGGTTGTGTTTGTGTACTTAATAATTGCTTATTATTGGGAATAAATCTTAATGTGTATAAAGAAGATAATTTACATGTAGTTATTGTCTTTAAGACTGTTTCTGCAAAAACCTGGTGAATAAGGAATCTCATCATGTTTCGGTCACACGTTCTACAATTTAAACACAATTTTAAGTTTGAGGTTAGTTTGATAACGTAGGAAAGGTTTATCGGGACATGTCATCTCATCAATCAGTCAACAAACTGTAGTTAGTAGTAAAGGGTAAGGGGGCAGAATGCGAAAGCATTCCACCAAAGATACATGCTGATAGAACAGAATAGAATAGAATTTACATTCCACAGAGCCTTCATAGGCTGAAGTCAAGGATGTAGAACCTCTCATAGCACATATTTTCTACTAGTAATACAAATAACAACTACATTGTTATGACAGTGATTTATGCTCAACTACAGTGTTACAGCATGAATAATTATGCAAAAAAGCAACACCACGTGTATTTATAATAGCTGAGAATTTTTGTCAGGTAAATTCTGTGGAGTAGAAAGTGAGATAGGCGATACTCTTTTAGTGCTGGCATAAACTTCTTTATATCGTTATTCAGACTTTTTATAGTGGTATGATGATTATTGAATAGCTAAATTCCAGTATATTAAACTTCTTTTTGATATTTACTGATGTCAGTATTTCACATATAAACGTTATATATGTATCTTGTACTTAATATTAAAGACAGGTTATGTTTTGAGTCTCGTTTTAGGAATTCATACAAAAAGGATGGAATTCAGTTACTTATATTTTAGCCTATTTAGTCATATTGCTTTATTCTTTAAATATTTTTTGTATCCATTTTGCATGATGAAATTATATCCCCTTTTTGTGATGTCCTGAGTTGATTGTAAAATAACGAAATATTTATGCATGTTTACCCACTCATGTACATCCACATACCCTCATTATATTTTACAAAAAAATGTACAAATTTATGGATGGATATTTGATTTTCATACATTGATGTTTTGTTGTTGTTTGCCAACCTAGATTCTGTTGTTTATATGGAAGAATTTTAATTTGAATCATATCATTGTAATTTCAGTGCAGAAGGTGTAAGAATATCTCATCTGAAGAAATAAAACTTGGACTTCCTGCAGGAGCTCGTCACAGATTAGCGAATGGACCGGGACTACAAGAGTTTCTTTCCAATCCTCCGAGGAACTGGGAGGAATATGATGGAAAATTAAAACGTGAGAAAGGAGAGTCTGAACGGTTGCGGTTGCCACCATGGCTGAAGACCAACATCCCTACAGGCAGTAACTATTCCCGCATAAGAGATCAACTTCGACAGTTAAACTTGCATACAGTGTGTGAAGAGGCACGCTGTCCTAATATTGGAGAATGCTGGGGTGGTGGCAAGCATGGTAGTGCTACTGCCACAATTATGGTGTGTTTCTAAAAGAACTTAACATTCCATAAAGTAACTATCTTGTTAGAATTGTCTTTGGTTACTGCTGTCAGTATATTGAGTAAATATTAATTCACTTATAAGATAATGGCCATCAACATTTAGGTATGATCTTAGGTGCATTTTAAAGCAATTTTAAAAGTATCTCTTTGTTCCATTTTTTCTTCTTCAATTTGTTCATTTATATGCCTGCAAGTAACAGCACTCAAATCACTGGACAGATTTTGGTCATACTTGGTATGGTAAACATACACTAAATTTATGAAATAAAGAAAGTAGGCTAATTAAAACATTCAGCAAACTGAACCTTCACAGATTTATTCATGTTTCAGTTGGGTTTGCCCCTTATTATGATACTATTATGACAAATTTCTGCATGATTTTTCTGTTATGTCAAAGAATAGCAAATATGTAGTCTCTACTGCCTCCTGTGCAGGACTTATGTATCTTATCATGTTTTAACATAACCATTGATTAATTTCAATATGTTGTTCAAACTGTGAAAACTCTATTGCAGCTTCTTGGAGACACTTGCACCAGAGGTTGTCGTTTCTGTTCAGTGAAGACATCCCGAGCACCACCTCCTCCAGATCCAAGTGAGCCAGTCAACACTGCTGTTGCTATTGCTGCGTGGGGATTGGATTATGTGGTTCTAACTTCTGTTGACAGAGATGGTATGCATTCTGTATGTCAGTGTGGTGTTCATTGTACAGTGCACATTATGTTAAAACAGCTGGATGTGTGCGTAAAGCTGGCCACTTATTTCCATCTAGTGCCAAGTTTAAGAATGTATGGATCTGTACTTCCATACATTCCATATGCAGCTTCTATGTGTGATGCTTGGGCACAGAGAGGGTGTTATTGAGTTCTGTTATCATTAAGAATGTCATAAACTAGGTTTTTGCTTATCACTGCTCCATATTTATTGTGGATGAAGTATCAGTGCTTTCACTGTACAAATGTGTCATCATGCTTCTTAGAAGTCATGAAATCATTTCACTGCTTTTATGCATGCCCTTTTAAGTTCCTTGTTATACCTGCATGTTGGGTAATGATTGCCACCTGTTTACCTTCTTTGCTATTTGTATATTGTGGACTATTACATGTACTATGAACTATTCACTGCATCCTCTAATTACTGATCAGTGATATGTAATACTTAAGGAAGATCCATATATGCCGGCAGTCTTGCCTAAGAGAACATACTTGTAACAAGTTTAATTTAGTAAAGAGTGTAATGTTTCAATTAAATATTAAATTTGCAGATTTGCCAGATGGAGGATCACATCATTTTGCTGAAACTGTGCGAGAAATCAAGCATCAGTAAGTTAGGATTTCTTATTGAATGTTGTTTGTGTAGGTTGTTTCATATTAAACATAAATCCTGGAAATAAATATAAAATACAGAATTGACCAGTGCCCATTTCTTCTTTGTTCATTTATTTTATTAACATAGAATATTTAAATTCACATGTTTTTAAGCCATTTTGGTATAAGTATTATAAGGCGATTTATATTTATATTTGTTTAGGAATTCAAATATTTTGGTGGAATGCCTAGTCCCAGATTTCCGTGGTGACTTGGATGCTGTCAAGACTATTGCTGACTCAGGACTCGATGTATATGCTCACAACATTGAGACAGTTGAGTCTCTGACCCCATACGTTAGGGATCGAAGAGCACAATACAGGTAAGTCTCCATTCCTCTTTCTAGAAACAAAGTTTAAGAAGGAAAACAATTGAATAATTGCATGTCAAATACCTAACTAACCTCATTGAGTATAGTCCTTGACAAGCTAATAGTATGCCCAAGGGGTCTAGAAATTCCCTGCATTTTTTGGAACGTGATAATATTAAGGTTATGAAATCAAGGTATGTGATGTGGATAGAGTATGTAGCATCCATGGGAAAGATGATAATGTATACAACATTAAAGTTAGGCTACATGAAGAAAGACCTTGGGGGGGGGGGGGGTGATATTAAAACAAATGGGATATGAGAGGTATAATAGATTCATATGTGGCTCAAAGTAGGGTCTGTTGGCAGTCTCTTATAAACATGGTAATGAGCATTTGGGTTCCATAAAAGATACTGAATTTTTTTACCTGTATTAGCTTCTCAAGGACTTTTCCAGGGATCTGGTTCTGGCTGTGGTCTTTCCTTATTTCATCGTCATTGTTTAGCTGGTATACTTAATTGTTCTGCACAGTATTTTCTACTTCTTGCCTAGAATAAGATTTGTTTACAGAGATATAAACCTGTGTATTTCAGGCAATCTCTGAAGGTTCTTAATGTGGCAAAAGAAGTTAATCCAGACCTTATTACAAAATCTTCCATCATGCTAGGTCTTGGAGAAACTGATGAGCAAGTACAGCAGACATTAAAAGGTAAGCACATTTGCTTTTAAGTTCATATTTCTTTGTCTTAAATGTTGGTTGCTACCTTGCGTGGGAAAGTATATGAGATAACTCTTTTTACATTGTGTAGTTTATATGAAATCTTGAAAAACTGTAATTTAATTGTTGAAACAGTTATTATTGTTAGATTTCCTGGTCTCAAAATTTGTCCAGTTAACACCATACTTCAATGAAGGAGGATGAAATTGGTGGAGTATCTAGTGCATGTGAGTCAGATGAGATATGCATACAGCATTTTTATTGGAAAACTTGAAGGGATGAGACCACTCAGAAGACCTAGGCATAATTAGGAGAATAATATTCAAATGGGTTTTAACAAAATCATTTGGGAGGGTGCAGATTGGATTCATTTGGTTTAGGATAGGGACTAGCAGCTGGTTCTTGTGAATATGCTAATAAATCTCATGGTTCTGTATAAGGTTGGGATTTTTTGACTAGCTGAGTGAGTTATGTCTGTTTCAGACCTACAGGATGTTGGTGTGGATTGTGTCACATTAGGGCAATACATGCAGCCAACAAAGCGACATCTGAAGGTTGTCGAATATGTTACACCATCAAAATTTCAACACTGGGAAGAAGTAGGCAACTCAATGGGATTCCTATATACAGCAAGTGGTCCTCTAGTTCGCAGCTCTTACAAAGCTGGCGAGTTCTTCATTGCTAGTATCTTGCAGAAGAGGAAGGTTAATGCCAAGTAGTTTTACTGGATATTGCCAAAATTGATCTGACTAGCAACAGAGTATCTTGTCTGAAATCCTGATATTATCTGTATATAGGGTTGTTATTTATGAGATCTGGGAGAAGTATAGTTCTTCACTACATTTCAAACTTTTGGCTCTCTTTGGATCAAAGTATAAATCTTATCGTTGTGAGTATATTTATACATATAATATAAATGAAATATGTAAGGTTTTGTATGTGAATTATTTTACCAAAGCTTTCTGTTCACTCTCTTGTCTTAAAGAAAAGTTTGGCAATAACTTCTGACACCTACTTTCCACTAAATTCATCCATCTGAAGTATGTAGGTGCTGGCAGGATTTGTAAATTAGTAAACTTAGCAATCTCTTTCTGTATGTAATGTCCACTAGTGCCGCTCGACAGTTGATATAGCACTATCAAAGAACCAAAACAACCGTCAAGTCTCACTTAATTTTACTTGTATCTTACTCAGATTTTTGATAATTGAATAATTTTTGTAGCTAGAGGATTCTTTATATTCTGTAAACTAAATGTATACACCAAGTGGCTACATGGGCAAGTATACAAAATGTGCATCCTTAATATTTATTTCTTCAGTACCAAAAGCAAAATCAACTGCAATCAGGCCAGTAAAGTCCATAATTGTTTTGGAAGATGTGGAGTGGATGCCCCTCCAATAATGACACCATTATTGCCCCATGATTAACAAATTTTACTGGTAATATTTATTAGTCCTCTAAGAGCAACAGGCATGTCACCATCAACTACACAAGGCTTTTCCAACATACTAATAGGTTTAAGTCTTCCATTATGTTGCCTCCTGAAGCTCAAATACTGTGCATTGCCTTGGCAGTATTGTTTAAAGTTGCTGAGTAGCTCAGAAACCTCTATTAAAATTGTGCCCACGGGTCTAGTGATACTTGGCATTTTTTTGCAGTGGTAAATTATCATAATTTTTTAAATACAAAATATTGTTTATGAATACTTCCATTTTTGTAAATAAGTGCTTGGAATAATTTTTAGAAATTTTAAGATATTTTGTAATTTTAGTACAAATTTCAACTTTTTTAGGCCCCTGTTGAAAGAGTAGCGACTCTGTAGTATGTTTTCCAAGTTATGTAATTCCACTGGATGAGTGAATATTTAATAGTCTGCTGTTGCCATTATTTAAAATGTTCGAAACCTTGGGAAATTCCATTCCCCCCTTCTCGACTTATGCCGCTCGTAGTTTGCCATTTGCATATCGCTATGGTTTATATTAGTTTTATTAATTCTGTTACGGGAGGACAACTATGTGTATGTACTACTACACAACAGTTATTATAACCTCGATATACAGTCGTATTTGAGACTGCGGATGGAGGAACAGGCTCCAGTTTTCGAGGTTAGCTGCGAATATATTGAATATGCAGTCGTGGACAGCCTACGAGGGGTGGTCCTCCAGCTCGGGGGTTGGGCGTGAGGCTAACAACCATTCACCGTAAAAAAAACAGCATTGTTACGAAAAAACATAACCTAAAAGCCTCGAAACCGGACGGACTCTTTGGTATGACCATGGCAGGATTTTGTTAGCCAAGGACAGGGTCCGGTGGAGGGCTTTGGTTATTTGGTGATGAACCTTCGGGTTCCATAAGCCATCTAGTTATGGTTTATATTAGGCTCGGCAGATGGCGGATGTTACAAAAAAAAAATGGGATGGCCTTGAGATATGTCGTGAGGTCGGGAATGCTGCTCATTTTATAAACATAGTTGTTTAAATCGGATATGAACGCTGAACGTCAATGCTGTAGACATTATAATTAGCGTGTATCACTTGTGTCTGCTGTTTTATCACGTTGAAAGGTATGTGGTTACGTATTGTAGGTTATGGTGCTTTTTCCCATCGAATTTATCTCCCTTTCTTGGCATTTTATCGACTAGAATGATCTTCCTTTCTTCATTACCATTTATAACATCCCGATATCCGTACTCATACTAAGTGTAGCAGTAAAATTGTGTATCATAGTAGTGTAGAAATACATTAGGGGTTAGTCGGTGAAGAGTTGTGAAGGAGTCATCTCCTGTTTCAAAGTATTGCCCAGTCAGGGTAGTTGATGTAGCAGCCAAGATTTAAACATGATATGTCATGAATATAAAAAACCCATCAAAATGCTTTTTCTCTGTTTTGTTCATATCTAAGTCATGCTGTTGTCAGTTTAAAGTACTTTTTACCAAAAGCAAACCAAGAAATGAAGCTGGGTGCTTGTGGTCATGTATGAATTTATAACTGTTCAGGTAAAGTGCCTCTGCTTAAGTACACGCCATGAAGGTGTATGTATGTACAGGTCTTTGTATTTTACTCCAGTCATGAAAATTTCCAGCTTGCCTTAAAAAGTATGACATAATTCAGGTTTCTCATGTTCCAGTCTCAGATGCCTCAAAATTACTAAATTTCACCTTGAACACATTCGGGTCATTGTTATCCATTTATAACATACCCATTTAATTGCTAATGAACACAATTGAAGTGGAGAATGTTTTAAGCAAAAGCTGCAAGAAACTCCATACAATGAAAGTGTGGTAAAATGTGATAAACTGTGCCAACATCTGCACAGCTGTATGGATTTATGCTACTTCTAATAAATGAACTGTGCACTTGCTTACTCATTTTAATACTTGATTTCAGCATTACTATAATGAGTCCAGTGGCAAGTCCTACAATTGGAACCCAGTTTGGAGGGCTGACATTTTTTGCTCAGAGCCATCCTGGTGAACTGTGTGGCAGCAATGGTCTACCTTTGACACCTAACTCTATCACCATATTTGGTCAGGCACAGTTCCTGAAAACCATCAGTCATCCATATCTCTGCTCCTACTTGGACATCATCAGAGGAAAACATGGTGTGAATTAAATTGACATACTTTGTGACCTTTTCTGTGCCTAATATAGTGGAATTTAGTGAACTGAAGTGTCACTTGTCATGGTTATACAGTCAGGAAACAGTGAATTTGAGTTAGTGCCTAAAATGGTTATTTACTATATAATTGTTACTAGCAGCCCATTTAATTTTAGTTTGGAGATATATAATTTGATTTTTCTTGCAGAGCGCACTATGGTGGTGTCTGAATATCATCCCCAGCTAGTAAACTCCAGAACACTGTCTTTAGATGAAGTAATCAGTATTGCATCTCAGACACTACAAGCATTAAACTACCTTAATGAACTTGGAATTGTACATCGCAGTCTGTGTCCAGAGAACATAGTACTGACAGATCGTGGACATATCCAACTTTTCAACTATGGTTTATATTATATGACTAATGGAGGAATGGATGTCTCATTTCCTATTGGGTAAATATCTGGTGGGTCTTGAATTATTTTATTTTTATATGTGAAGGAATCATTGTCTTTGTTTTGACATGCTATAGTAAGGAATAAAATATAGGAAACATCAATTTGTATGAGATTTGAGGTAAGTAAGTAAGAATTTGGATTGTGGTCTTTTGAGTTGTGGTACTGTCATATGTAGACCTGTAGGTGGTTACCAATGTTTCAGAGGGATGTGACACTTTCATCTTTGAGGGAGAAATAAAGATTCAGTTGGTATGTTCCTCTGAAACACTGGTAAACTCCTCCAGGACTATGCAATGTGAGTACCCATACCAAAATCGGAAACTTCAAGAAAGATTTTGTGTATTGTATATTTAGAGGATTGTACTTGGGGAACTTCCAGAGAATAAGGGGTGCGTGGGTTATGAAGCCCTAAGTGAAGTGAAATACACAATTATATTATATGTGATTATTCTATTTTCTGACCTACCATGCAGACAGTATTTTGTAGGATGATCAAAGAAATGGTTAGAGATTTTACAAGAAATCCTGGCATAAACTGTTAGGTGGATAATAGTTTTTTTTTTTAGGCATCCAAAATACCTTGCCCCAGAGGTGTATCTTGGTGGTCGTGGTGCTAAGTCTGGTTCGAAGGTTGATGTGTGGTCCCTAGGCATGATTATTCTGGAACTGGCACTTGGAAAACAGCTGTGGAGTGACCTCAAGTTAGCACAGTGCATGCGTAAGGTGCTAAGCCTATTACACATCAAGGTGTCAGTGTTGGAACGCCTGGCTAGAGAACATGGCTGCTGGGAAGATTGTCAGGTGATATACTAGGATACTCTACTACTGATTGTTCAGTGTTGGTGACATTAACTGCTTACAGTATGTGGAGAAACTGTTCCTGCATTGTTTATTTTGTGATCTAATTATATATTCAGTAATTTTAGTTCTGCATCACTCTATAGTTTCACACAGTCATAATTTTGGTATTGCTAATGTGAGAAAAAGTATTATGATCTTATTCTTGCCAGTTATATTTCGTATAGAATTTATGACACATCTCATTTGCTATAAAATAGAGCTTCAGGATATTGGTTTGTTTATGTACTATTATTGTTTTGTACTTTGGATCTAAATTTAAAGTGTAGGTCCCTACAGCATACCATTAATCTTCCTTTCAATACTGCAATCTTAGAAATGATTAATTCATCTTGTCCTGTGTGCAGAGGGCAGAAGCATCTGTAAGAATGGAATTTACCTCAAGCAGACAAATAGACTACAAATAATTTATCTTTTGTAACTGTAAATTATAAAAATATGTAGTTTTCTTCCATATTATAAGATCTTTTGGCAAATGGTGCAGTAGAAATAGAATATTTTCAATACATTCGTGTATTTTCTCCTTTGATCGCTTTTAATTTATTTAATTTGTGCAGAGACTTCTCTTTCAACTGTGAACAGTATTGTTTCAGGAGTTTCCAGCTGAACTTCATGATTTCATTAGCAAGTGTCTGAGTGTTTCACCTTGTGAACGTCCCACACCACGGCAACTGCTGCGGCATCCTCTGTTTCAAGATGTGTCTCAAGTAGATGTAAACAAACATTCCAAAGAAGAAATGCAGTATCAAGTGTTCCCAGGTTTCCAGTCTCATCGTATTCCAGTCTATCAGAATGTGAAGCATCCACTGCTTGAACGCAGCTTACAAGAACTTTATTACCTCTGGCATCTTGCTGGTGGGGATGTGCAGGCAGAACTCAAGAAGCAGGGACTGATCCGAACAAAGGCACCTATACTGTCCATACCAAAGTAAGTGGACTGCTTTTCAGAGTGATCATAACTCAACAATCACATATGTTACAGAAAAAAGTTTTGTGTTACAAGTTAAGATAATTGTTTATTTGTTTATCATTATGACAATATGTTGTCAGGAGAAGACATCTAGATATGTATATGAATAGTGAGAGGATCTTGGGAAGTTCGTGGGTTTCTGTTCACACACAGACAGAATTTCCAGAAACTGAATTTGTCATTATGCAGATCTGCGTTTCTATCTTCATCATTTGTGGAGCCCTTTTAGTCGCAAAAAGCATGCATGCCACATGAAAATTCAAAGTCAGAGATATAAAAGTATACAGGCCTGGTTGTAGTGTAGTATCAGTAGTATTGCAAATCAAACTCTAATAACATTAGAGTGGCTTGCCATTTTGGTCTCCCAAATACTGGAAAAGGGAATATAATTAAAAGCTGAGAATGTCAGTTGTTAAGGTGCTAGATAATGTAAAATGATGATCTGAATGCCACATTCTATTTCTGCTTTAAACAAACAGTAAGAAACATGCATAGTTTTTGCTTTCTCTGGTAGTAAACCATTTAATTTATATCCACATTTCTTTCTATAGCTTGGTTTTATTGGAAGGAACAGTATTTGGGCAAGTGAGAGACCAAACTTCCATGCTGGATTTACGAGTTGTGCCTCTTCCATTGGATACGCTATATCAGAGATTAGTTCATGTACCTCTCACAAGTTATTACCCCCTTGTGGAGATTAAGTGAGTATGAATATTTATGGTTTCATACTTTACTTCTATACAGTTGTAGCTATCCTAATGCTTTAACCTTTTTATATTTTCAATTTCAGATCAGAAATCATATCAAAAGAAGATGGTGAGCAACTGGAAGCCGCATCTCTCCCATTAATCATTCGAGAGCGTGACACAGAGTATCAGTTCCATAGAATTGTTCTTTATGATAGACTTATTAAGGTAAACTTTCCTATATTTAGTAGTTTTGTTCCTAGAAGACTCACAAATCATTTAGCATTTTGCAGGATCTTAATACATCATGATACACTTGATACTTATGCTTGCTTTTTTCCACATGTCAGCACTCAGAATATTGAAGAAAAATAGAAATAAAGTGTGTAATAATAAAAACACCATTGGATTTGAGGTTTTCACAGCAGTGAGTGAATATGCGGTCTTCTGGGTTGTTGTGCCAGACTACACGGTGCAACAACCTAGAAGACCGTAATCTTCAATAAAAACACCCACCACCACCAGAAATGGTAATTTAATGTCCAGATATTTGTAATGTTAAAAAAACAAAACATTAAAGTGCTTATTCTTGTAATATTCCACATTTCTGTAAATTAAATAAAATAAATTTGTTATGCTTTATTTTGTGTATTTAGTAATATGTTAATGATTATGATAAGTTTTCGTTGTCGAGTCATTACTGTTTCAAGCATGTATGTTAAGCTGACTTTTTATTCAGATCTGTGTTCCATAAATTAATATTAGAATTTTCAGTGAGATGTTGGAAATTGTAATAAGAGGCTGTGAAGTAAACTGAGAGTGAGTCTTGTGATAACCAAATTTATACAACTGCTTCCATTTTATAATTTAATTAACTGCCTGTAATTGTTCACTGTTTCCTGTGTACAGGGTTATCCTTATAAAAAGGCAGCAATTCTTAAAGAAGCTCACAAGGATATACCACCGTTGTATCGTGGACATATATGGGCAGCCTTGCTGGAAGTTGATGGTGATGTGGATGGGTATTATGTGGCAGTGGATAAGGAAACCCCCACTCATACCGACAGACAGGTCATTGTGTACTTCAGCTTACTGTATTTTTTAAAAGTAATCAAGGATTCTCTTCATAATTTAGCATCTGAAAAAGGAGTGATTTTCTTGTTTTGTGGAAAGCAAATCACTTTGTTAGGATGAGTGTTTGCATAACCAGTAGTACAGTGTACATGACTTTAGTACATGTACCAAAGATCTGTACTATATCTGTAGTAGTGTTATTAATAGTACAGCAGGTAAGGGTGGTTGACTGGTGCATGTTTTTTAATTTAAAACGATAGTGAGTGGGGAAAAAAGTGATTAAGAATTGAAACTGTAAATAAATTATTTTTTCCATTAATTTGAGTTTTGAGGAATTGTATAGTTTCCGGGAAAGAGAAAGAAATAGATGGATGAAATTACATACCAAAAGACTTCCATAATTTGTATTCTGTATGAACTTATATTCTTCAGGTGTCTTGGCATATTCAGATTCATAAAAAAGGTGAAGTGTTTCAGACTGATATTTCTTCTCTCTCTTGTATGAAGAGAAATAATATTTTACTTGTTTTGTTATCACAGTTTTTTTTATGTGACAGATTGAAGTGGACATCCCACGCTGTCACCAGTATGACGAACTGCTCTCTTCTTGTGAGGGACACCGGAAGTTTAGACGTGTACTTAAAGCTTGGGTGGTAAGTCACCCCCAGTATGTGTACTGGCAAGGACTTGACTCCCTGTGTGCACCCTTTTTGTACCTTAATTTTAACAATGAAGGTAAGTCTGGTTGGCACATTCTTGGAATTTTAAGATTATCTGAGTTTTTTTGTCCATATGCTTAACGTGCTTTACATGGATATAACATGCTTTAAATCTGTTACTAAATAAACATTTACAGTCATTATATGCTTTCTAAGGTACTATAAATCTAAAAATATTTGTATACCTGTGTTAATGAATATTCTGTATTTAAACAATATTACAGTTGATATTTGTGTTTTATTTAATTATACTTTCAGTAGCAAAGACTATGTGGTATCAAGTTTTATAATTAATGAACAGTGAATTGGAAAGTGTGTGGAAGGAAGCAGTCATGACCTAATTTAAGGTATTATCCCAGTGTTTGCCTGGAGGGACAGAGGAAAACCACAAAAACCATTAGTCAGTATGGCTGAGGTTTTAACACTTGTCTATTACATGCAGATAACTGTGTGTGAACCTGAAGATGACTATAATAGAACATGAAAGTTGTAAATGAGTAATATTTTTGTGGAGTTAGAATAAAAACTGTAATATTAAACTGCATTGCTGAGTTAAATTCATGTCATTAATATGTTTCCTGTTTTATCTAGCGCAAGCATTTGCATGCCTCTCAGCTTTCATTCCAAAGTACCTACATAACTTCTTCCTGAAGGATAATACAGCAGTGATACAGGAATACCTGGCCAAGTTCTCTCATTTGATAGCATTCCATGATCCAGCACTAGAAAATCACTTGGTTGGAATTAACTTTATACCAGAACTATTTGCTATTCCCTGGTTTCTCACCATGTTCTCACGTAAGTAGCATGATAATAAGAAGAGAAGCTTAAATAAGTATAATAATTCGTTATTCAGGATTTATTCTTTTATGTACAATTTATGTTTATTAGGATATTATGATAGAACTTTATAAAATCTTTATATTTATGCAGTTATAGACCATAGATCTAGTTCCAAAATTTGGGATGTTGTAGTACAAAAATAATATCATTTTTATTCATAATGATGCCATTACCTCAACCAGGATTAGTGTGTAAATGATAATACATCCTGACTTCCTCTCTTGCAAAGAAGATTTCAGTATGTTTTCAAATTTTTGCTTGAAAAAGTTCCAGGTTAGGATTCTCTTACATACAAAATATGATTGTCTTATAAAATGTTTATATTGAATTTAATAAATTTATTTATATTTCAGATGTATTCCCATTGCATAAAATTTTTCATCTTTGGGACAAACTTCTTCTTGGAGATGCTTCATTCCCACTCTATATTGGGTTGGCAATCTTGCAGCAACTCAGAGACACATTACTAGAATCTGGATTTAATGAATGTATCCTCCTCTTTTCTGATTTACCAGGTAGGTGCTCTGAAGGGCACATTTACTTTGCATATGTTGAAACTAATTATTTACAATTTTCTGAGGCCTGCACAAGAATTACAGTTTCAAGCAGTAGGTAAATTAGCCTTGAACTATACACAGATTAATGAGGGGAAATGCTGGCTGAAAGTTTACTTTGATTTGTTTACAGTCACACTGCCTCAGCCTGACTATAGAGATATGCTGAACTCATTGCCTAGCCTTTGTAAATTAAAAGTTCAGTTACAAACATCAAGTTCATTTAATTTAAAAATATATGATTTTATGTAGAAAATAAGAATAAAACGTACTGAATCTTGAGCCACTTTTGTCACCTCACATCCTCGGCCTGTTCAGCAAATATCCATCTTAATATTTCCTCTTATCCACTCCTTGGTCTTCCAAGTGGTCATTTGCCAAGAGGTTATTTCCTCCAGCCTAGCTGTATGTCCAGCTCATAATAATCTGCATTTCAATATCCTAACAGCACAGGTGACTTGTGTATAGCATAGAGTCCCATGTGATTTAATACTGGTACCCTAATTTGTTCACTTACTTCATCATACATACATCAGAGATCATATGAGTATATTCTGCTCTATATCATATCCTGGTTTTAGTGCTTTGAAAATGGAAGATAATTATTGAATGAAATAATAAGCATTTTAAGAATCTATTATTATTTTAATTTTATCTTTTTTTCCCAAATTTCTATTTGCTGTTGTTATTTCCAGATGGATTTTACATGTTTCCAAATTGTTTACATAGTATTGCATGTATTTATATTATGACTTGTTGCTGATTTTAATTTTCTGTTATGCTTATATGTTAGTTGTATTGATATTTACTAAAAGACCAAAAATGTACAAATAAAAATAAATACAAATTTCATTCTTAAGAAGTAGGAGTTTGATAATGATAGCATCTGTTTCCATTCATTAGTCACCTAGAATACCAGAATAATCTTCATAAAGACTTCTTTGTGCAGAGATTGACATGGAACGATGTGTAACAGACTCCATTGAACTGTACTGCAGCACCCCACGCAGCGTTACATATCGGCAACATGAACTGCAGCCTGACGCATCAGCTGATAATGAAATAAACACAGAGCTGGTTAGTTCTTTAATATTCTCTGATTGTTGATATAAATTATTTGTGGGATCAGATTATTGATACAATTAGTATACATTGGAAAAATTAATTCTAAAGGGTTTTGACAGCGGTGTATTACAATTACTGTTACTGGAATTCTAGACTGTCACATGTCACATGTCTAGACAGTCATATGGTATTGTGAAAAGAACAAAACATTCTGGAAAACATCCATCCTTAGATGAAAAGGTGGGAAATACTCAACTGAACATAATTCTCCACCTTTTCACCTCAGAATGGAACAGACCATGCACTTTGGTCAGTGGTAAGATGGAAACAGGGTCTGTTATCAGTAAACTGGGTTCTGTTAAGTCAGGCCAGTGATGCACATCCACCATGAGTTTTGTTCATGCGCAATGGTCTGATGCAGTGGCGGTGTGTCATGAATTTGGGTTTGGTTAGTTAGGTCACTGACATGCATGCACAGAAAATTATGTGCAATGCTTATGCACAGATGACCATGCACAATGGTCAGATGGAATGGGGGTAAGTTATCAGTAAGTTGGGGTAAGTTTAGGTCAGTGACAGAGGACCAAATGCAATTGTCATGTGCAGACAAATATGCACAATGGTCGGATGCAGTGGGATCTGTTAACAGTAAGTTGGGTTGTGTTTTTTAGGTTAGGTTAGGTCAGTGATGCTCATGCACATTAAACCAGTAGGGGAAGAGTGGGCAGAATCAGGCATTTACTACTGGCCACTGAAGAATACTTCATTATATCCTCTTATTCTGAGTTAATGTTTTCCACAGTTTAGTTTTTGAATCTCTTGTGTTTCGTTTATGTAGGTAATGAGTCCTTTGCCAGTAGCTGAGCTACAGTCTGAATTGTGTCCTCGCATTAGTGGTGCTGACCTGCTAGAACTCTTACAAAAGAAGAAGTCCAAAGTAGTCACTGTGGACATACGTGCTGTGGAAGAATACAGCCGTGGTACTGTGGCAGGAAGCATCCACATTCCTTGGTCTTCTGCATCGGTCCCTGAATTGAGTACACTTCAGGCCAGCAAAGGACGCATAATTGTGATTTTGGGGGCTCATGCATTGCATTCAGCACAGGTGAGTTGGCATGAGTTATTCTTGCCCTTAGTTTTAGTGGCTCGATTTTATGTATTACTTTAGCATTCACCGTAATTTACCCTGAAGATGGTACCTGCTGTTTTTTACAGAACATTGAAAAACCTTCAACAGTTGATATGGTTTCACCCTGGAAGCATAGGTTAATTATAGATATGTTGTTATATGTATCAAGAAAGGAAAGAAAGCAAAGTCAAAGACGAGGATGTAGGAAGGAAATGTCATGACAGAAAATTGGACCCTTTCCTCGTCAGTGAATATTTAACCCTTTGAGGAGGAAAACCATCCATAGCTCAAACAGATGGATGCCAGCTTATTACCACTGAACTGCAGGGTCTCTCTAGAGTAGTCCACCTAGGATTTGTAGCAAAGTGTTGCTAGGGCAGATTCTCCTGAGTATTTCAAGTTACCTCTGCCAGCCATCATTCAATCAGTGCTTCATAATCACTCAACTCTCTGCGAAGAGAATTTGAAGATGTAGCACCATGAAGAACAGTCTACCGGTGGATGTGATTCTGAGATAGTTCATCCACCAGCCAATTTTCCCAAAGATTCATCTTTATGTTATGTTCTCATGTCCTTGGTCTCCCAAATGGCTGTTTTTTAGAAGGTATCTTCACCAAAATGTGCACATATTTCTTCATCTCAGGTACAGTCCTAACCCATCAAACATCAAAACTAGGTTACCTTTTTAAATTGTAGAATTCTTCCAGATTGTTCAGTTTCATACATTTTCCACTCACTTAAATCCTCTTTGATTCAAATATGATTTATTTTTCTTAGCACTTTTCCAAGATATTTGTGATTTATGTTTTTCTCACAATGTAAGTTAACACATTTTATGACATGGTTTTAATTGCAACTAAATCTGTATCTATAAAATATGAAAGGGAAATAGATGGGAAGAGAGTTATGAGAGTAGAGTATACATAAAAACTGCATATTTTTATAAATTGCCTGATGTTATTATATCTGCTGCTTTCTGTTGTGGTGAAGTTTAATTAAGAAAATGTATTTCAGTTTGGTAAGCACTTGGTGCAAAATGGTTTTGCACGAGTATGTTGCCTTCATCGGGGAATTCAAGTCCTGCGCTCAACAGACGTCCTCATAGTACCTGGAGCCATGTGACATGATAGTGGTGGGAATGTGGTAGCCTGCAGTGCAGTTGATCATTCTACTGCCCCATACATGAGTCCAGGTAATAACTGTCACATATGTTTTGAAGCATTCATGGTGATTGGATGCTTTAAAGTCTTCTCAATCAGCCTTGTAAGTACAGAGCTACAATCCAGTGTTTCAGAGACATTTTCTGAAATGTTCGATTGTAACTCCATTCATGCATCACCTGAGAAGACTTCATTGTAACTGTCACATATTTACAAAATAATTGAGTGGTGGTTGATTGTAGTGCTATTTGCTCATGAATTTGAATGTGCTCATTTTCCATTCCTTTTTTATACTCATGTTAATGTTTCCTCTTTTTTTCCCAGTGTACAGGAGACCATTTTAAACATTTGGTGACAATTATTTTCATTACAATCTGGCAGCTGTAATATTGCAGTATCGTGAATGAAGACATCAGAATTTAGTCTATATTTTCTGAGTTGTAAAATGTTGGTTTTCAGTGTGACCCTGATTTGGTACTGTAATTCTGAGTTATAATTATTCTGTGCATTTAATATCAATTATATATGTATGTATACTAAGATTGAAACTATCAAAGGATTATAATTTTATTGAAAAGTTAAAACAATTCTCAACATACTGTATACATTTTATTTTAAGTTATTACTAAACTAGAGAAAAGTATGAAATATACATGCTCTTTAAAGAGCTAGTCTTGCAGGCACAAACTGTATACAGTATGTTTGGTTATGTCAAACATGGTACAGACTGTATGCTTAGTGTAATAGTTCTGTCTGTTTTGCCAGAATTTGAGCCTTGAAGTTTGTAATTGGTCCTCTGTGACATGAAAGTTGTCTAGGATCAATAACCTTACATTTTATCACTATCATTAAAATAGTCTCTCTATTTAGACTTATTCATATGTCTTCAGGATTTCTTACAATGCTGAGGAAGTAATTTTCTCTGTCTGATGGATACAAGTGATGAGCAAACTTCAAGTGTGATTGAAGATTTCTGTCTTCTGGGTTATTGCGCTGTGTAGTCTGGTCGATGTTAACCAACGTTTCAGAGGTCATACTGCCTCCGTCATCAGGGCGATGAATATGCCAATAGGGTGTGAGGAGTTGGATTTTATAGGCAGGGAAGTGAAAGGTGTAGCCTGCCCCGAGCCAATGGGAGCAGGTATGGGAGTGGACCAATGGTAGCACGTGGGCGAGGGTGGGAGAGGGAGAGAAAGTAGAGAGAGAAAGGTGAGTGTAGTTGTATGGATAAAGGCCCTGAAAAGGGCCGAGTTAGTGGTCTGGTTGGTTCTGGCGGCGCACTCTTGCTCGTTCTCGGAGTCCTCGGAGTGTGTGGATCAGAGGCTTCCAGGACCGGCTCAGGTGAAGTCCATCTTCCCTGTTAAAGTTATCAGGATGAAGTTCGATCTCGATGGCTTCCCTGATTAACCGGTCCATGTAGCCGGTTTTTGAGGAGAGGATAGCAGTGTCCTCTAGCTGTATCTTGTGCTCCAAGTTGAAGCGGTGTTCAGCAACCGCAGATTTCTCGGGCTGCCCGAGCCGGATGTGGTGTTCGTGCTCCTTGATCCTGGCCTCAACGGAACGGCCTGTCTGGCCGATGTAGACTTTTCCGCACTCGCAGGGAACTCTGTATACGCCAGGCGTCTTCAGTCCTAGGTCGTCCTTTACCGGCCGGAGAAAACTGGGAATTTTCTTTGGCGGAAGACCAACAGACTTGATGTCGTGCCTGGCCAGCAACCTGCTTATGCGGTTGAAGGTCGTCCCGACGTAGGGCAGGAAGGCAACCGAGGCTGGTTTTTCAGTAGGCGGTGGCAGCCTCGCAGGCGGATTGAGAGCTTTCTGAATCTGACGGTTGCTGTATCCGAGGACTCCGAGAACGAGCAAGAGTGCGCCGCCAGAACCAACCAGACCACTAACTCGGCCCTTTTCAGGGCCTTTATCCATACAACTACACTCACCTTTCTCTCTCTACTTTCTCTCCCTCTCCCACCCTCGCCCACGTGCTACCATTGGTCCACTCCCATACCTGCTCCCATTGGCTCGGGGCAGGCTACACCTTTCACTTCCCTGCCTATAAAATCCAACTCCTCACACCCTATTGGCATATTCATCGCCCTGATGACGGAGGCAGTATGACCTCTGAAACGTTGGTTAACATCGACCAGACTACACAGCGCAATAACCCAGAAGACAGAAATCTTCATATTCACCGCTGTGAGAACCTCAAGTCTTTCAAGTGTGATTGGTGGTGGATCAAGTGGCAAGTAACACAGTGCCATGCTCTTGGCCCAAAGTTAGGAGTGTTATCTCTGACTCAACTTTTGGCTTGTCTGGAGAAAAGCTGGTAATATTTAGCAACATGAATGAAATCTCACCAAAAAAAGAAAATTTTGGTGGTTGAATAATAGTTCGTTTTAATACCTTCTGAGTTATTGTTACAGCCACAGATGCTGATCTAGTACCCATTCTTGACACATAGATGACAGAACAGTATGCATGATGTAATGTTTCCAGCCTATAGCATTGAGTTGTATATTTGTGTTCTGTAACTCTTAGACCCCCATATAGTACTACTTATCATATCATAGATTGCAAAACCTGAACATTCCCAGTCACAACCTCTCAGCACACAAAGATCTATACAACATTTCAAAATATCATATAAATATCTTGAGGTGAGTTGTGTTTCATTTGGATGTACTCATCAAGCAGTATTATTTGATGAAGGTAACAAATGATGAAGCACAGAAGTGCGATAACGTTTTGATAATTTTTCCATGAATGTAAGCTGATCACCAATATGATATCCCTCCATTGGAGCAAACTGAAAAAGAAAATAATAAATAGTTTTGTAATTATAGTGCTGTGAAATGAACATTATTTGGAGGAAAAATATAGTATGATGCAGTGTCTATAAAGTTATGATTCAAGATTTTAACTTTTTAATAATTAATGCTAGAAACGTGATACAAAAGGTACCCTCATAGTTTGCACGAAATATGTTGTGTCTGGCATTGTAGTGGATGATACAGGCCATTATACGAATAATGTAGGTAATTCAGTGGCCGTGTTTCATATATAGAGGAAGGTTCAGTGTTTTTTGTGGTTAAATAAATCTGAATCCATATTTCACATTCATTGCAAGTATCATCATGTTTTTGGAGAATGTCCACATAAGAACTTTAGTTTGACATTGGGACAAACAACTGAATTGAAGTTTAGTGGAGAAAAAATTACTAGTTCTAGAGAATTATTTATTAAAATGATGTAGGATGGAGTATTTATTCCTTAGGTGTGTGTTATATACATACCATTATCTGTTCCCAAAGCTTTCCTTCACTTGCAGCTTGCAGGATTTTTGGTTCTATATGTCGCAACAAACTTACGCAGAAATATAATGTAAAGTCAGGCTGGTTTAAAACACTAACAACTAGCCAATGACAAATCTGGGACCAATCAAGTATGTTCCAGAAACACTGAGCCATCCACTGTCGACAGATGAGCCACCAAGATGCTCCAGCAAGCTGAATCAAACAAATTACTATTCGCCACTTCTTTAAATACAAACACACAAATTCAGAGTTTGAATGAATTAAACATGTTCAGACTTGCACAAGGAAGAAATAACATTTATCTAATATAATATGGATTGAGCTGACTTAGGGTAGGGCCAGTGACAATCTACACAAGAACATGAAGTCGATTTATTTTTGGTTCATATTGATCCATAGCCTTTCTTTACATGAAGTTCAAATTCAACATAATTTTCTCAAAAATGGCGCATCATACCAGCAAATTAGTGCATGCCATACAATATACATCTCATTGAGATATACATCCTTTATTTTAAATGTTTTGATATGATGAACATTTAATAAAATTCAAGGTGAAATAATTTCAGATTCTGTATAGCTCTTAAAAACTTTGAAGCAATGTATTTGTGTCCGACACATAACAGAATTACTTACTGACATTCATTTTCATCATTCTGTTGCAGAAAATACATAATAACATATTTAATAGCAGTTTTGATAAGTCAAGTTTGAAAATACTTGGAAAATTAATTATCTTCCTCAGTGAATTGATATCCTTTCCAATCTTCAGTACCTTATCTGCATATTGCTGTGTAGTAGTAGTAGTACTTGTAATAGTAATAATTCAATTAAATATGATTATATAAATAAAAATTATAATATTACCTGAAGTGCAGAGAAAGCTAGCGGCAATTCCATTTTGACTAGCAGTTCAAGTTTGTGACCAAACATAACCAAATGCTGTGAGAAGGTACACTGATCTTTAGCTGTAGCAAGAGCAGGCCATAAAAATGGTGCCACAGCTAAGGATGATATGCTTTTTATACAACTGTGACATCTGCATAAAGAATGAAAATTGTTACATATTAAGTATTTATGTGTAAAAATTCTGGTAAGGTGACTACAGACTGGTAGAGTATTTCATTTCATTTCATACAAGTGAAATACTCTCAGTCTGAAGTTACCTTACCATATACACAGATAAATTACACTGGATATTTATTCCACATTGAACGTTCTGAATAAGAAGTAAACTGAAGAATGAGGTCCGAAAAAACATGGGCAATGAATGAATGCTCATGTTTTGTCATTCTGTCAACACGCACCTTTCCACATTGCCTCCACACAACAGAAACAAAGTGGCCATGAACCAGTCAAATCCCTGAAATGTTTCACATTTTTTATGCCTGAGGAGGTTGTGAGACAAATGGATGAGCTGAGTTAGGTTTTCTTCATTTTGTGAATTTTCTTGGAGTAGATGAAGCTCCAGTCCATACCTGTTTAACATACAATTTTAAATTAGCTCACATTTTATGAAATACTAAATTACAGCAGTATAGTAATGTAAACCAATATTAAAACAAGCTTTTGGGAAGAATTTATAAAGCCTGTTTTGCATCATATTTTTCAGTCTATACAGTGAGGGTAGCAATAATTATTATCTAATTATTGTGATATTTATTGCTCTGTTTCAGTGCATAATTTACACTAATACAAAAATTCCAATTATGTTATCACCTTCACTGTTGCCATGTTTTTAATTGTTTACACATATGTACACAAAAAAATTATCTTATTTGAATCCGAGTCCTTTCATTCTGAGGGAGTTCTACAAGGAAGTTCCATCATGTCTTCAGAGCAAGTCACATCTTACATTCAGCAAGTGTCCCAGATCTGTTCCTAATCTAGTTATCATCTAAAATAATAACCAATATATATCTGACCTGATGGCAACTTGTATTCCAAGACATTCTTCTGGAAACAGTACATCACTTTCATATATTTGCATTGGTGAATTTAAATAAGACTCTGAATTACAGCTTAACTTTGCAGCTTGTTCAAGTAGATCTATGAGCACACAAGCCTGCAAAATAGTGTTCAGATAAGCATAAACATCACAACATACCTTAACATGCTTCAATATGTAACATTTTCCACCTATCAGATAATTTTCTTTGGTCAAAATGTTTCTTTTGTCACATTGTTTTCAATCTTTGTTCTTCCTTCAGTAAGAGAGACTGAATTTCACACTCAGACACCTGAACTGTGTGTCTCTAAAATGTGTCATTTGCATTACCACTGTGTGAACATACCTTTATGTCAATGTTGAACGAAGCCTTGTATGCTCTCCTGGCATGAGAGAGCCAATTGGCATCATGAACACCTTGTTTAGTATCTTGGAGGAACCTCTGAAAATCAGTCTGACCTCTGGGTTGAGTACTTCTCTTTTTCTTTGCTGCTGATGTGAGCTGTGGAGGTGGCAAGGTACAAAACAAGCCTGACTCACCATTTCCATCAGTATCTATAATGGTTGGAGGTAGTATTCGTTCTCTGGGGCCACCCACTATATATGTTGCTACGAGAATCTGGTGCCTCATCAGGCTACATTGGTCAATTATAATGAATTTATTAGCAGAACTTGATTTCACTCTTGTTCCTTCTGTTTCTGTTATGTCTGAGTCAAAAGTTATATTTTCAGACTGAAGCTTTAAAAGTTTCTCCTGTTTGAGAAAAAGGAAACAATATCAACTGATTTTTCTGTTTTCTCAATGCACCATACACTATGACAATATTAAATTCTTTATATATGATAATAGTATCAGAAATTTTGGTTTAAAACAATTTAACTTCTGAAGATGTAAATTTCTAATTTAATCAATCTGAAACATTTTCTTCTGTAACTTACATAACTAGAGTTTATTCTTCCACGTCCAACAGTAATCCCACAGTGCAGTTTTATTATTGATTTTAGTAGCAGGTTTAATTATGTCTGTAATAATTACATAAACTAAGAAGGCTTTAAGTTAAAAGTATGTGTTGAATTGAAGATTATAGTTCACATTTTCCAAATGTATAATATTATTTCATGCTGGTTCAGATATTCTCTCTCGAATATTCATAGGAAACACTTAAGACAATGAATCATATCTACAGACCTGATCTCCAAAAGCATTTGTGTCACACACTGCGGGTGTACTGGAAGTCTTTCTACCTTATTCATAAAGCAAATGAGAAATCATTATTCATGCCTGAAACTTAATAGTGTTGTTGAGATACAAACAGACATCCATATTTGTAGTAAGAGCCCTCAAAGTTAATAAGCTAATGTAGTGCCAGGGCTCTACACTGCTCTCCAATGTTAGTAGTTCTGATAAGGTTGTGGGACCTGGATCAGCTTCCACCAGAGTGCCTTCACTGCTGCTGCTCTCAGGATCAGAAAGAAGAGATGCAATGCCTAAAAAATAAAAGTTTTATGTAATGTGTTGCATCATTCATAAATATAAACACGACTGTGTCTTAAAAATGTATTTCATGCAACATTACACATTCTTGTGTGTTTTCTTTTTATGTGTAATCTTCTTCTGGGGCTTGAGTACCTCAGTGATCCCAAGAGCTATGCTGGCAGTAGCATAGCTACTGGTAGGGCCTCCCTAGCCAGATTGGTTGAGGGGGAGAGGTCAGACTAAGACAGGTACCCTGGTCCTCCAGGTTGGTTGTTGGTGCAAGGCTAACAACCTTGCACCGTAAAAAGGAAGATGTTTCGAAACCTCGATCAAAGCCTCGGACAGACGGACCTAACAGAGGACCGAATGGAAGAGGCGAATTGAGGAGGCCATGGACCGAATACGGACTGGAGAGCCATAGAAGAAGAAGAAGATTACACATAAAAAGAAAACACACAAGAATTCTCCTATCCACTCCCATAGAAAATCAAAGGTTCCCTTTAATCTTTTATATGCAATATGTTTAAAACATTTTTGTTCCTGCAGGTCCCAGATATAACCAGGGGAAGAAAGATAGACAATTGAGGGAGACAAAGCGTGGGTGTATGTGAAAATAAAGAAGTGTGTGCACATGGAGTTTAGAGATGGTGCATGTGTGTGCAAATATAAGCCTATACATTTTATGAATATTCAGAAGAAAGTTTTGGAATTCACCTTGCAGATTCAGAACGAAGGTGCATATAATATTCATGAAATGCTGTGTGGCCTCAAACTGCTTCTGCTCTGAACCAGTGATCAATGCCATGAGATCTTCATATTCACTCCAAAGATTGCATAATGGTCTAGCCAGAATTCTGTGACTCTCTTCAGCTAATACACTTATACCCTGAGACACAGTAGTAATCAGAGAAACTATATGCCTGAAGTGTGGATCCTCCCATGAAACATGGGAAGGCTGGAGAAGTGTTGTGAGCAAGTCTTGGAGGACAAAACCGTCTTGAGCCAATGCAAAAACACCACACGGTGTAGATGCAACTTCAGTCAGGAAGCTTACCAAGGACCTGTCAAGGGACAAATTTATTGGTTGTTTTATGGAACAAATCAAGTACTGAAGTTTAACAGCCTTGAATAATACATGATAGAATGATTATGAGAGGTGAATAAGGAGGGAGATGGAAGAAAGTGACTGTAGTCTATATTTTAAGGCACTGCTAAATCATCTATATACAGGCACTGATGAAAATTATTAAGTTACCAGCATAATTCAAACCAGGCACTTCCTCAGTGAGTCAGAGGAATTGAGATCTGTGTAATATGTAAATTAATTAATACAATTTAAGCAGCTTTTTTAATGATGGTCTAAGTTTTTCCATGATGTAATGTTTAAGAACAGGGGCTTTTTGTTGTCATGTGACTGATTAACAAAATAAAAAAAAATGTAGGTTGCAAGTTTAATATCTGGACATACTAGTGTCACATTTCTGACACTAAGATGAAGTATTGCAACTTGAATTTAGCTGAGCGTATTTCAGATATTAATATTAGTTATACTGACAAAAATCTGTTCAAATTATAATGTATACAGCTGAAATTATTTCCTTAAACTCTGCAACCTCTCTTCATTTTGTGTTTCCTTTGTCAGTAATGGGTTCAAAGACAAAAAATGACTCACGCTATATGTACTCATATATGAGTAAATTTTCTGATTCCATACAGAACTCTATGCACGAATTTGGTCACATATCTGTGAAAGCAGTGGAATTAAAATTGACTCTTAGTGGTTTATAGAAAGCAACAAATAATTAATTTGATTGTTATTGTTTACTAGCTAAAGTTAATTGGTATACTATCCAACACTGAACACTCATAATTTTCTGCTTAAGCACATACCATGAAGATGCACTGAGAAAACTCCACACATAATGTAGTATTGGATTTTCATTGCATCATTTTGGATATGTATGTTAATACATACATTAATATACATTCCATGGACCTAAACGTTAGTCAGAATAACAACAGGATGTGGAATAGGTCATAAAAATATGAAACATACAGACAAATACTGTTCAAAATATTATAAGATCTCATCAAAAATAAAGGTTTCAGCCATATTTGTCAACTTAAATCCTGCTTATACACAAAAGAAGTCAGTTAATATGTCAGCTTCAAATTCAGTCTACCTGGAATGTGGAAAATAAACATATTATAAAACTAACATGCATAATTTTTGAAACTGGTTGTGATAAACACTCAAAATGTATTACTTACATATATAAGGCATGTGACTGAATATCATAATCTTGAGTTCTTAAAGTGTGTCCATAGGTTGAACTATATCTGCTGGGATCATTCTTGGAGGACAGTTGTTTGTATAAATCAATAACAGTTGATATTAGGTGTGAATTCATTGCATCCAACACAGACAAACCTTCATGTATCCTAAAAAGTTTACTACATATTTCAACCAATGACAGAAGTGCATCCATGTTTGACATGTCTTGGTTGCTCAAGAGAATGGTTGTAGTATGAACAATAATTTTTGCTGGACTGGAAACGTTAGTGTTAGTACTGCTGGGAATTCTAATGGATTTGGCTGAAAAATCTCTCTCTAATGAAATGCTCATGTATCTATTCTTCCTCATTCCAGCAGCAGATGTGTTGGTACTCCTGTGATTGCTACATAGTTTTGCAGTGAATTTCCTACATTTCTGCCTGCTTCCTAGAAGGCAGGAGATTCCATTGCTGCTACCAGACAACTGATGTAGTATGTCTATGGTATGACATGGTATATTACTACATTTCAGTGATTGAATGCTTTCATTTTGTATAGGTTCTATTATTGTTTCTATCAAGCTGTCACTAATTTCATCATCTCCATTTTTCAAAAGCTTCTTAATGAATTCCATTAAAACTTCAGATCCTGATGGTGGTGTAAGTATTGCAGCTTTGTAGTTACTTTCTAAGTTCATGTATGTGATCATTCTAACAAGAATAACATCTAAAGAAATTAGTTCAGATGTGGTCTTTACAGCAACTGGAAAAAACTGTCGCCCTTTCTTATAGCAAATAACTTTGCTTAAAACAGACAATGAGTGTGCAAATGTTGCATACTTCACATTGTTGCCTGATATAATGTTCTGAGATATGTATTCTGGGTGGTAATTTTGGTACATTTTCAAGTAAGAAAGTGTTTCTCCAACCAGGAATATGATGAAGGCCGAATTTTGTGATAGTGTATTAAGAAACAAATGTCGACCAAAGGCACCATGTAACCAGTGTGTGCACCACTTTGCTTTTGGATCCAAGACAGACAGAATATGGAATGGAAACATTATGTCTCTGGGTAAATTAAACCTGTTATCATAAGTATGCATAGAAAGCAAATTAACAAAGGCTCCAGCTACCTCTTCAACACGTCGCTCACCATATCTTAACCAGTTTTTTGCCATTTCTCTCACTACTTCAATAATCAGTTGAGAGATTTGGTTAAGATGGTGATGAATAGGGTTAGTCACATCTATACCATTCTTAAAACTGGGAAGGAGATTATGATTGCTAGAATAGAACAAATGCATTCCTTCAACAAGATTGATAAAACCCTCCTTTATGCAAACCTGTGAAGAAGATTGCATTAATTTAGCATGGACCATCAAGCTTAAATTGAATACTTCGTTGTCTTTTTCACACAGATTCTGTCTTAAATTAAGTTGTATCTGGGGCCAACTATCATTTTCTGTAACTTCAGGGAGAACAGACTGAAGAAATGAGTGAAGTACCTGTTTCCTGACTTTTAAGGAACTGGGATGGGAGGTACCTACATCCAACTGCTCACACTGGAGCATGTCACCATTTTCACGACACCGCACTTCATTATTTACAGGTCTATGCAGTGCTGACTGGACTACTGGGAGGTCGGAAATAGGATCATTTTCAGTATATGATATGAAGCTTTTGATGCTTAAATGAAGTGTACTCTGGATATTTTGTAACAAAGATGTCATTGTTGGAGAATATTTCACAGATTTCGTTATGTTGTGAGCCACAATTTTCCATGTTTTTGGAGTAATTTCTCCTGCATTATCAAGTTCGGTATTAACAATGCCATCCAACTTTTCCTTTATACTACTTCGAACAAAATGTGTCAGATTTGTACGAAGTGAACTATTTCCCCTCATATATATGCCCTGCTGCACTGGTTTAGATACAGTACTAGAGAGAGTTTCATGGAATGAAGATACTTCCATGCTCTGAAAGATCAATCAGACTTTCTTAATATTGAAAGCTGCCATAGAAATAAAATTACACGCCACGACCACCATATTTATTTACATATTAATATACAACGTGCACCAACTGCAGAAGACACGAAAGCAAAATAACCAACTACAAAAGTCAAACCTCGGCTGTAGGTTGTCATAGATACCGTCTACTATATGTTGCTCGTCCAGAACACAGTCTCTGATCGAAATAAGGGGAAAAACAAACAAACAACAACTTAAATTTGCACACTGTTCGCATTTCAACATCTACAAAAATTACTATGATTTATTTATTTGCTATTGGTGTCAAGGATGAGGCAATGGGTAGAAAATGAACAATATAACCAAACTACACAATTCAGTGGGAATGATTAGGTTTTAGTTTTATGGTTTCTGTTTGTTCATTACATGTGCATCAAAATGATAAAGTGCAGATAATCCATACTGTGTGCTTTCCATTTATTATATTATATTCTATGGTTCTGTCATATTACTTTTTTAGTATTTGGTGTTATTTAATACAATGTTGTTGGTTGCAATGGTTGGTTGTTTGAGACCATAGATTATTAACATTAGCAAAGAGAATGAATTCCGCTTCCGTTTGTTGCAGGATTGTGGAGTGTGGTGTGGTGAAAGCTTATAATGAGGTATGTTGGAAACATATCGAGTAATATCTGCAACATCTGCAATTAAATTTATGTTATTTGGATCATAAGTGATTTATTGTATGTAAGACTATTATAGAATATAATTTATTTGCATTACGTAGATTCTTCATATGTTTAAGCGAACGATGCAGGACACGAACACACATTCAGTGCTAGTTTCTATTACGAATATAAATTACATAGTTATGACTAATGTGTAATATTACCGCATAAATAATTATACAAGGAAACCTAACCACTATTGCTCATACGTATTTATAATAGGCGAGAATTTTGGTTGAGGTAAATTCTAAGGAGTAGGAGTGGGTGATTTTTTAGTGCTGGCTTAAATTACCATGTATCGTGATTCAGACTTTTTATACACAATTTATTTTTGATTATATATGCCGCATATACAGTATCATTGTGAAGTTGTTCGTATGTACATTGTATTTTTAATCATATTTATTTTAAAATTCTTTTTACTGTTTTGATTTACAGTTCTAAGGTTTCTCGTGATACACTCTATGAGTGCATAGGTGCTGTTTTGAAGAATTCCCAGCAGAAGAAGAGAGACTTTTTGGAGACTGTTGAAATTCAAATTGGCTTGAAGAACTATGATCCCCAAAAAGATAAGCGTTTCTCAGGCACAGTCAAGTATGTTTTCACCATGTTGAGATGCTTTTGAAAATCAAATTTGAATTGTGAAGGCATTTCATGTCAGGAAGCTGGGCTTCACCTGGCAGACCTGCACCCAGGGTCTTAAAATAACTGGGGAGGTAGTGGAAACACTACCGTAAACTTAGTCTTAGGGGTTTCATAGCACAGAAGGGTAAGTAATATAGTTCTTGCTTTTGTGCTGTAGAGAGTACATTGTAACTTGCTCAGTGCTCAGTGATGGAATTAGCATGTATTATCTGAAACTACTATGTAGCAGTATATTTTTTACTGAGGGCACACATTGAAGTATATTTTTATATATTTAATACCAGGCTGAAAAAAGGCAAGATAAGCCTTCTTCATTGCCTTTTTGTACTTGTTACCATTATTTATCTAAGAATTCCATTGGTACAACATGTAACATTTATTTGTGTAAATATTCTGGCTGTTGAAAAAGTTTAGTGGTGATAATGGTATTGATAATCTGGTTTGCTCATTAGGTTAAAACATATTCCACGGCCAAAAATGCAAGTATGCATTCTTGGAGACCAGCAGCATTGTGATGAAGCTAAGGCCAACAATGTACCATACATGGATGTGGAAGCCCTGAAAAAGCTGAATAAAAATAAGAAATGGGTTAAGAAACTGGGTATGTGTAGTGTAAGCTTTATACCAATATCGTGTTGGACATTATCCTTTGAAATATATTTTAAACATGTTTTGAGAGCTGGCTGTACTTCACTACCTTGGAAGTCAAGTTATTAATATGCTAGTATCGCATTTACAAGGTCCTATGTTAGTATATTGACAAATTAATTGCTTGAAGATGGTAAAACCAACTCCCAAACACTGAATTTTAATTCAGTAATGGCAGTTCAATTATAATGAATAACCCAGTCACACACTTTTGCAGATATCCCTATTGTTCATTTCTTGAAAATGTGTCTGTTTCCAAGTCATCATTGGAAGAAACCAGGATGATGTATAGGAAGAACTTGTATTTTGATTTCTTGCAGCGAAGAAATATGATGCATTCCTGGCAAGTGAAGCATTGATCAAGCAAATCCCTCGTCTTCTGGGCCCTGGTCTAAATAAAGCCGGCAAGTTTCCTGGGCTTCTGTCACATCAGGAAGCTATGATGGCTAAGATAGATGAAGTGAAAGCTACCATAAAATTCCAAATGAAGAAGGTATTGTAATGTGATAGTTTTGTTTGGTTTACTCTATTCATTGATGCCAGATCTCGTTTTACGTGCACATTCATGTTTAAAGCATTTTATTGTGAGGGTTTATCTTTGATTTAGGGTTGTATTATATTTGATTGTATATTCATGCAGAAGGATTGTACTGGAATCCATTTTTCTTGTTACATGTAAACAAGTAGATTTCCGACGTTTATCAACGTGCTTCACCATCCTAACTATAACACTAATGAATGATGCAGAAATTGCACTTCTGAAGGTTCCTTCCAATTTGAAGGGTCATAGGATCACACTGAGTAAGACTAGAAATTTTACCTGTTGGACAATCCTCTTTTTCTTGTAAGCATCTTACCAGTTATACATTATCAAGTATACACATTTGGGAGGGATTTTGAGGTACTTGGGTATTTATATATGTAATAAATAACAAAACATGTTGATCAGTATTACTGTTTGAGCTGAAGCATAATTTATTAATGCAAAAATTATCTCACAGGTTCTATGTCTGTCTGTCGCTGTTGGCCATGTGGGTATGACAGAAGATGAGTTGGTGCAGAATGTTCACCTCTCAGTGAATTTCTTGGTATCTTTACTTAAAAAACATTGGCAGAATGTACGTTCACTGCATGTGAAGTCCACAATGGGACCACCTCAGAGGTTGTATTAAACTGTACTGTATTATTTAGCAGAGGGCTGTTAAATAAAGATAACGAACACCTTTTTAACAAGTGTTTTCTTGGAAGAATATCTGATTGCATACATCCACTCTGAAGTATATGCGTGTTTCAATGACTGATTTTATGTTTCCCTTGGATGAATGCAGACGGATGCAACTTCTGTACTGTGATTCCGAATCCATACTGAACTAATTCCTTACCATTTCTTTGTGTGTCTTGTGAAAAACCTTTGACACTTTTCAATACATGTTTCTCTGAAATAGGTTCAGAAGAATATAGTTACTGTACTTACTCTATTTCAGTACTGAATGAGTTCATTGTTTTTCTCTGATTCTGGGCTGTGCCTCATACTGAGAATGTTTTTCTAGCATGAACAGTTTTTGACTAGAGAAGTTTGTGAAGTAGAGAACTGAACAGGTGTAGGAAGTTTGCCAGGTACATCTTGTGTTAGAATTTTAGACGTGTTAACTCTTGTTTATAGTGATGACCTTTTTCAAAGTTCTTTGTATTACAATACATTTTTATGAATATTTAGTCTTGTAAGAAGTTGATCAAAGGTAAGTAACATGTTCTGGGTCTAATCCTCAGATATAACTGTGTGACAAGCCTATTCAATGATATTCAGACCCTTCAAATGACTGAGGAGTGTAGTTTGGAAATGGTAAAAATCCTACACAATGAAAGTGAAAATTAAGGCAAATGCATAACTTACTCCACAGACAAAATGTGGACATTTGGTTCTGGAGTATTTTATGTAAATTATATTTTAAGATGATGCTGATGGTTTAGTATGTTTGGGAAATTATGTTCACCAAAATGTTGTCAAGTTTTCCCCCATGAATTATTTATGGTTGAAGTATTTTTCAGTGTGAGTACCAACTTGCTGGCTGTCTACAACAACCAAGTTTCTACATGTACTTCAAATGTAACAACTATCCTTGAGGAGGATAGTAAACCTGGACACAATTCTGAGCCAGTCCCATTAACTTCCCATATTCACAACTTTTTTCCTTAAGGTCTGTTCATTTCCCAGTTCTTATGTCCTTGAGACGTCACTGGGTCTCTTCAGTTCCGAGTCCTTAATAAAGGTTTGTAATATGTAACATTTTTTATGGTGAGTTCAAAAGTTGTTTTGTGCAAATGTGAGAAGTCACACGTTACTTAAACTTGAACTGAACACAGTAGATATTTGCAAACATTTTCTAAATAAAACTTGTGGACTTCATGATTTTTTTCTAAAAAGTTGCTAATAGTTTTTATTCAGTTTTATTTATTTATATGATACGATATTTGTTGGTGTATGTGCTTACCCCAAAAAATTACCTAGATTTGGTATTATCCAGTCTAATGTGTTGAAGGCAGTGTGACAAATATTCACTACTTTTTAGAAATGGTCGTGCTGTTTTTGACTTAGCAGGTCTTACAAATCAGCAAGTGCAATACACAAGCTAAATGTCTCAAAAGGTATTTAACCTAGCTATGGAATCAAGAAGTCTTAAAATTATGAAAATTGCATATAACATATTTTGCACCCTATTTACTTGACAATTCATAAGTAGAAATTGTAAAAAACATTTATACTAGATACTTCAAAATTGCTGTTCATTTCCTACTGATAAGTTTAATTTTTACTTTGCAGCTGATGAATGTTTCTGATATGCAGAATAAAGACAGGTCTGACTGTGCTTAGAGAAATAATGTGAAGGAAATAGTGATCTATACAAATATTTACTGGTTATCCTGAACATGCAGTATAACTGATGAGAAATGTTACCATGTGAGTTTACATTAATTTATTCTATTGGTAATGAATAGAAAAGTAATTTGAGTAATTTTGTGCTTCTCCCACATCATGCAGATGCATGGATTAGTTGGGATATACTTGACCTTCACCCTAGATTGAGGTGAGTGGTCAGCTTCACACATTGGTCACTTTACCCTGAGGGAAAGAGGTCCCAATACCCATTGGATAGGAGGCTTGGTGGGCTCTAGAGCCAGTCTGGATGTGATGGCAAAGTGAAAAATTCCCTGACTGCCATGAATCACACTTAGATATATAATGAGTATCATTAAAAGATACAACATAAGTTGCATTTTTGTGCTGCAATGAAATTAGCCAATAAGGTGGTAACATTTTGAAACCTAATGAAACTTTAAACTATGTAATGAGTGGAAGTATAAGGTGCTTGTAAGCTCAATAACAAAACTGAAGTGTACAAAATATGCATGAAGCTCAAAAGACAGTTTTCTTTTTTCTCAACTGTTTAACTAAAGTGGTTGACTGATTTTAAGTTATTTATTGTTACTATACCAACTTCCAACGTTATTTTGTATCAGAGCTAAGTAGAAAAATCTGTTGTTTTAAATCCTTGTAAATGTTCAACCAATTTTTAGAAGGGATGGCTGTGAGTAAGAGAGAACAAAATAAGGTGTACAGAATGTTCATTTGTGATTTTGTTTACCTTATTGCCATTGATGTTTATTTAATATAGATATAAGCTTTTTACACTGCAAGTTGTAAATTATTTTCCTTGTATTTTGCAAAATATTTATTATATCAAACATGCTTTCAAACAAAACAAAGTTTCATGTGATGACTATTTTTTTTATTGTGATATATCTAATAAGTTTTCCAGTTACAGGCAATTTTGATTGTGTTTAGGTGTAAGTGTGATGCGCAAAAGTACTTAATTATAAGACTGTGCAAATGTTTGAGTGTAACTGAATTTATAAATGTGATTTTCCTTGTTACAACTTTCTGTAACAGAGTCCCTTATCATAAAATATTACAAATAAATTCCCCTAGATACTCCTTGAGCAAAGAACAGCGACTTTAGTATTTGTTCAAATAAGATACATGTTTCATTCCTTCCATTTTATGCAATTGCTATCACTTCTCCTGTCCCCCTCCCCTTCCCTCCCTGGTAGAGCCTGTGTTGTTATCATTTCCTTCTGATAAAACTTGTGTAGTCAGAGCCAGACCATGACTATAGCTGGACCTCACCCTAAATGCACATCCCAGTTGGCTATAGAAACATTTGTGTTCATATTGTATGTGAATCATGTAGACTGTTTGCAGGTAGCTGACTTTGGTGAGTTTGTTCTGTGAGTGAACAAGTTCTTATAAAACGTGCTACTAGACTTGCATCAATCAAGTGAATTATGTTGAACAACCAGGAAAGCTGAACACTATTTCCTACAAGCCACTGAACAATTGTGACAAAATAATAAGAAATCAAGACTCAACTTAAGAAGTGGCAATATTTTATATGGAATAATTTGTTGTGGCATGGTGAGTTAATGTTATTTAACTGAATATGTTTTAGGGTGCATTAAGATCATATTAAAATGAGTGAATCAGTATGTGATCTTCCACCAGTTAAGTATTTATTGAATCCATAAATACATTAAAGCAGGTGTCATGTATGTAGAGTAATTTTTATTACAATATCTTACCTTTAATTATATTCACTGACAGTTTTAATGTTACTTGTGCTGAAAGCATGGCTTGAGTAAAGGTAGAAAGTAGTTCAGTTTTTGAAGTCTATATTCAAAGCTCTCAGAGATATAATTTTCAAATTTAATTTGATAAGGGCATGTTTTAATACCCAGATCACCACAAAAGTAAGTAACATCTGTTATCTCAGTGGTGTCACCTGATTTACACTTCAGAGCTATAGGGTCTGAATTCAGGATGGAGGCTTTTCAGACACACAGCGGCTGTTCAGACTGGTTTTTGTTATTTTACCATGTCCCACCAGGCAGAGCTAGGAGTGTTCACTCCAAATTGCGATATGTATCATCCTATGCTACACATAACCTGTCCAGTCAATATGGCATTGTAGGTTATCTGAATTGAATGGAACCTTCCGGCATAAAGTGAAATATTCTTCAGAATTTGAACCCTTGACATTTTGGGATTAACACTTCAAATAGGTTAACATTTTGTGTTCAATTTACTCTGGCAAGGGAACCCAGTTGATTGTTACCTTCCAATTTGGCTCCAATTTTGTGATAGTACAGTGGGCCTTCCTCTGACATCCTGGCAAAAATATTATGTATCAACTCCAGTATTTCTTTGTAATATACAGCTTTACTTTTCATGTTCTTTACTGTTGCTTCATAAGTTTGTAAAAGAGGCCTCCTTTTATTGATTGTGAAAGCATGTTTATGTGCGTGTGGTGCAGGCAGCGTGGGTTTGATATCCAGTTTTCTTAATCACCATACCTGTAATGGCTCTGGAGGCCATAAAATTTTGTTTTCTTTCTTTCTTTATTCATATCCAAGGATGAGAACATAGTTGGTTTCTCAACATGAAAGATTGAAAATACTCAAACATTTGACAACAGTGAAGCTTTACACACTGTCAATATTGTTTTAGACACAACAGCCTAAGGTGACAGGCTTGCTGAATTATGTATGGTAATCATCATAATTGTAATGGGAACACAATTTTTTACACCATGAACATATAGCCAGTGATTTCTTGCTGTTCTTGCATTTTTCAGTTTCTTCTTCATCCAGGAATGTAACTTAGGTTTACAATGCAGAAAACTTCATGTTATTCACATATTATTAGTTTGGCAACATACCTTATTGTATTTTGACATTGTGTGAAGCTTCACTGTTATAAATATTATTACATTTTTAATCTTTCACATTGAGAAACCAACTGGGCTCCTCTTGTATTTCATCAAATTGTGTCTTATTCAACATCTTGACATTAGTTAAAAAGAGGAAGTCTGCAGTTTTAGATTTTATAAGTGTCTCGTGTGATGTTAGCTGGTTTTTTCATTAATTTCTGTATGGCAGTTTAGATGTAAAGACATTCTTTTGAAATAAACACAGAAGAATATGAGGATGGTTTGTAATCAAAGATATATATCTGTGGTAATGTTGATGCTATATTCAGGTAACTCCATGCAGCAGAGTTCTTGAGAAGATAATAGTCACTCAGCTATTCTGAAACTTTCATGGAAACTGAATATTCATTTCTGTGTTCATGACAGCCTGCTGCCAGTCTATATCATGAGCCTGATGAATCCATTCAAACCCTCTATATCATTACAGTTTAATATTGTATTTACACCTGAAACCAGGTCTTATAATTGGTCCCTTCCCTTAAGGTATTCAAGCCAAAATTTAGGACACATTCCTCACCGTTTTCATGTGTGCTATATGCCCTGCCCATCTCATCCTTCATTTGATCACCCTAATAATATTTGATAAAGGTTATGAATTATGAAAATCATTATTCAGTTTCCTCAATTCTTTTTAGGTCAAAATATTCTCATCAACCTGTTCTTAAAATTTTCTCTTTCTGTTATTACCTTCACGTGAGAGAGAATGTTCACAACCATACAAAACTGCAGGTTAAGGTATGTTATATCTTTGCTTTTGCTAGAGAAGCTGAGCAATGATTAACTTCTGAGCAAGGGCTGTGGTCTGTGGATTTGGATTAGTTGGTTATGTTTTTAGATAGCAAACAGGAAGATGAAGGAATGAGCTGCATGGTAACAAGCATTTCCTGAATTTAATCTACTCTTAATTTCTTTCCAAGGACAACTTTGATTTATTATTGTCATTTCTTATAGCATTGCTTTTGAAGAAAGTTATGGAAGGACTCCTGTAGACGTTAATACGTTATGCATGTTTATAAATGACAGAAATAGCTGTAAGAAACACAGTTCACTTCTGTATTGATAATTTTATCTGTAGATGATTATCTTTTTACCAGGTTTAGTGATGTATGTCATACAGTTCTACTTATAACAAGTAATCTTGGATTGATAAGGTGTGTATGAATGAGAAAAAGGCTGTAAAAAAGGGAAAACATGTATATAGTGTGCAAAAACAAAAATGCTTACTGGATATACATGGTGAACTAAATATGTGACTATCTGAATGAAATAACCTTTCCATAATTTTTGGCATAATTTTTTAAATTAACTTTGATAACATATTTGGGAAGTAGGATATATACAAGGTTCTGGGAGAAGAATTGTTTCCCCCTTCCCTTCATATGAGCAAGACACTTTGTATTATGCTGTTTATTGTGAGTTGACTAACATTTCACAAACTGTTCATGGTGCGGTATGAAAGTTTTATGTGGTAACAAGAAGTGCTGAAGAAAACTTGACCTAATTTTTCATTAAATGCTTCCATTGAAATAGAGAATCTAGACAATTAATAAGTTCATAATTCACAACTGAGTAATTTTTTCTGTGCTCCTCAGTTATTACACATTATATATTGTACATTATACATTCTGTTAGACATAATGCCACTTAAAAATGTCAAAATATAACTAAGACTATTTTGATGGTTTTAAGTGACATTGTGTCTAACATAATGGTATGGCATCACGTATGAAAGTTGTCAGACATGACCTTAAAATATTGCTACATTATGTTTGAAAGTTAATATAAAGTAATTATATATTTTGATTCCAGACTTTCATTTCTAGCTCCAGTTGTTTGCTATTTACTGCTGCCAAACAGGAAGTTGCATATAAATTTCAGGCAGCTACCATGTTACTTTAGATTCCAAAAGAAAAATATGTTAATAAAAATCTTTTACTGTGCTTTTAAGTAGCTCCAGCATTGCTTTACCTCAAAAGTACACGTTGCTGTCATGTTGGTATTCTTGATGATAGGGAATTAAAAATGGTTTAATGTCCCTACCAAATATAATTAAAATCTGTCAATTGGAGGGAAGGAATATTCATGAAGATTTCTGTCTTCTGGGTTGTTGCGCTGTGCAGTCTGGTTGATGTTAACCAACGTTTCAGAGGTCATACTGCCTCCGTCATCAGGGCGCCCTGATGACAGAGGCAGTATGACCTCTGAAACGTTGGTTAACATCGACCAGACTACACAGCGCAACAACCCAGAAGACAGAAATCTTCATAGTATTAAAAATATATTAAAATTGGCCGTCAATCACAATATAAGATAATTAAAAGATTAAAATATCATTTTACGTTCCGTATCGAGTACTCGATTTACATGTGGAACATTTACTCGATACGGAACGTAAAATGATATTTTAATCTTTTAATTATCTTATATTGTGATTGACGGCCAATTTTAATATATTTTTAATACTATTTAAATAAATCACAATATGACGCACCTACAATATCTTAGAAATCTTCATACTCACCGCTGTGAAAACCTCAAATCTTACAAGGAATATTCATGTTAGGAATGTTAGTGTGGTTAGTATGCTTAGGTAGGATAGGAAAAGAAAGGGGGATACACATTCACGAATATGATCCCATAGCCTGCCTTCCCTTTAGAAGGAAGATAGGTGAGAAAATAGTGATAGGTCAGTAATTCTCTGGACAGTTACTAATTATAATGTAGTCAGCATAGGGCAAGATGTAAATATGTGAACAGTACTTATAAAACTAATGAGAATATTGTCAGGTGCTCAAGAAAGCCTTTGCTCCATGATATTAGTTACTTGCTTATAAAACTATAAAGAAACCCTTTTTGATAAGACAAAACTTGTTCAAATGGTCAAGAAATCCATTTTGGTTCATTACTATATTTGTAAGAACCTGCCACCATTCTCTGTCCCATGTCAGATGATTCCAGTTCAAACCTACATACCCTCTCTGATAGTATTGTGATTTATTCCTAGATCTTTCAAGTGGTCTTTTTCCTGCAGGCTTTTTCACCAAATTTTGTATACTTGTCTAATTTTTTCCTTGCATGCTACATATCCGACCCAAATGTAACTCATTGGTTTGATTATCATAATATTTGGTGAACTGTACAAATAATGTAGCTGCCCATTATGGAATATGCAGTAACTATAAATGTGGGGAATAAATCTGCCGCCAGTCATTTCTCCTTCAAGGTAGAGAACTGCCATAATTTCTTTGAAGCAGTGACAAACCAGCCCTCCACAATACAGTGGAATTTCCCAAAAACTCAAAATACATAGTACTTATCATCACTAACTTTGAGCAATTTAGGGCATAACATACAGTCAGGGGTCCTGTC